>NW_027670205.1:0-88811 GCF_964188305.1 Podarcis bocagei
ACCAAAACATCATTAAGATGTCACTGAAAGGGCAGAGCAAGGGTCGAATGGGGGTGGGGTACGGCAGGGCAAACAAGGGTGGGGTGGAATGCTTTACGTGGCCCCCACCAACGCGTGTGGGGGTCTGGAACATAGCTCCCACGCAAAATGAGGATTGCCTTTATTAAAACAGAGACGCGCCCCTCAACCTTTTTGTGCCTGGGGCAATCCCCCCAGTAGCCCCCACTACGCCACACCGTTTCCCCTGTATAGAATCCTGAGGAGCCCCTGTTAGTCGGTGTAGACAGTCCTGATCTGGACAGACCAATGCTTTGACCCAGCTTCAGTCAGCTTCCTAGGTTCCTACGATTAAACCAGCAAATTGTTAAAGTGATCCAGAAGTTGTTAGCTCCTTCTATAGAGTACCAACAGCCTATGTGCCTCAGGTCTGATGAATGTTTTTAAGCTGGACCAAGTATCAAATGCAGGAACTGATCGTTTTCTATTGATCTGTCTAGCGTGCAATGCACAGTATATGAAACCCGACTTGGTGAGCACCAAACAAATTGACGACATTTATCTGGGTAAGGATCAAACCGGCTCTTTTCCTTGCAGGGATATTTTCATCACAGGACTGCTTTTTCCAATCTCATTAATCCCCGATTATCTCAATTTAGTTACTATCAGCCCCTGCAGTCTCTTTTCCCTTCTGGATTGTGATTCCCAAGTTCTTCTAGCCACTGACATGACGGAAAATCTGACGAGTTTGTGCTGGGCAAAAAACTGCACTGGGAAAATATAATATAGTTGGATTAGACCTAACAACAAAAGTTTTGTTTCTGTATACTTGGACTTGAACAGAAACAGTGTTTCTTTCTCTCTCTAACAACTGGCATTAATTTACCTAGCAAATCCAAGACAAAATGAATTGTCACAGTAGGGCGTGCTGAATTTTTCAGCTTTCAAATTCAGAAAGTGAGGGGTGCTAAAACGTTGTAACATGACTTGGGAATTCAGATGTTGTTTGGGTGAAATGCATATGATTTGCTTTTGCTTGGTCAGTGAAATGAGTGTAAAATTGCATAGAAATCATTATAAACGATTGCTAGGAACGTAGTTATTTTTATTTCAGTATTAACGTAATTACCTTACATCTTCAGAAGTTAAAATTCTTTGTTTTTTCCGAAAGCTGTTTTTTCTGCTTCTTCATCAGACATAGACTTACCATGCTAAATGTTGTTCAGTCACAAAAATAATCGCAGATTTTAATTCCTCACACCCAAAAACATATTTTAAACATATTTCACCCCATAAAATGGCATGCGCTACCCAGGGAGCCCAGCTCACTTCCCAGGCTGCTTTTCTTTGCCATTGCAACCCCATTGCTTTGCCATTCTCTTGTCCTGTACATCAGCCCCCTCCATATGTTGTTGGGACTACAACTCCCATCAGCCAAAGCCAGCAGAGCCAATGGTATGGGTGTGTGTCTGTGTGTGTCAATTCTCCTCATCTCCACATCAAAAAACGGCCAGTCCTGGAAACCTCTTCCACGTAAACAATACTGAGCTCAGCAACCTAATGGGCCTAACTCTGTTCCAGGCAGCTCCTTGTGGCCTTATCATGAGGGGCATTTGCTTCTGACAGACCTATCCCTGCCCCTCCTTTGAATTTATCTTTTTAAATATCTATGTGCGGTTTATAACCATGTTCTTAGGGCAACTTACAAGAGGAAGGAGCGATGGCCACCAACTTGGATGGCTTTGAGAGGCAGAAATGCTTCTGAGCACCAGTTGCGGGAAACCACAGGAGGGAACCGGGCTCTTGCACTTGGGTCCCACTTATGGGTTTCCTGTGGGCGCATCTGGTTGTCCATTGTGAGAACAGGATGCAGGACATTGGCCTGATCCAGGAGGACTCTGCTGTGGTTCTCATGTTCCTTCTTCCATTGCAGCTCTCCTGGACCTTCAGAGTGACTTGGACGTGGCTGTGTCAAACGCTGCGGTGGCTGCCAGCGAGGAGCTATTTAGACGCTGCGGCGGTCGGATCAATCCAAAGATTGTACCCAGCCAACATCTCCTGTCCATGCTAAAAAACAACACGGCAAGGCAGTGAGACCGATCATTGGCCTTCCCAGAAGGAGGTCTTCATAAAAGGCAGGCAAGCAGGAGCAGTGCTTCTTCCTTTCCTGGTGCCACAAAGAGCAGCTGCAGGGCAGCTAGGCTTCCATTTGAATTGAGAGCACTTGTAGAGAACTTTAAAAAGATTCTAGACATTGCTTTCTGTGTGGTCTGCCTTTCTCTCTAGGAATCAACCTTTTCGCTTCAACATTTCCCTTTCCAAATGCCATTGTTTTTATATAATGATTTTCTCTCCCCTGTCCCCTCCATCCAATGGAGAGCTGATCACACTCAGAAGGGTAGCATCCCTTCCACATGCCTGCATACACAGAGTATACCTAAATTCCTCCAAGAAAAAAAAGGTAAGGGAAAACATTGGGGGCTGGGAAGGGGTCTGACACATTCCAGAAGTCTTGAGACAGCTACATGTTTCAATCATTTTCAGTAATATCTGTCAATTTGACTATGCATTGTCAGTCTGCTGCAAATTAAGGTTCAGAATATTCAGGACTCTAAGACCTCTTGATTGATTGATTGAAACAGTTCCTCTTTGAAACACCCTTGCGTTTTCCTGGCCAGTTTTAATCTTAACCCCATACCTGTCTGTGCCACTCAGGAAACAAGCTGGGATGCAATAGCTGCTTAGGAAATGAAGCAGCAGGAGATGATTTTACTTTTTAGAGGAGTCCCAGAGCAAGAGGAGGAGAATGTAAAAGAGTATTTAATTAACACATTGTCTGAATGGTTAGGAACATAGGAAGAGGAGCTGGTCGGAGATTTTGGACGCAATCACGTAATCAAGCAAAAGCAAGGAAATCACCAGGACGTGATAGCCTGACAGCAAAATATTACAAAAATACCCCCACAGAATTCTCTGGTGCAACCATAGCAAAATGAAATTCTAAACGTAGGTAAGGTACCAGAGACATTAAAAGAGGCTTTTATTACATTAATCCCGAAGCAAGAGGCAGATTTATTATTGATTAGGAACTACAGGCAGATCTTGTTATTAAACAACGATTACAAAATATTTGCAAAGAGAATGAATTTATTAGAAATAGTACATCATGATCAAGCAGGATTTCTCCCAGGACTTCAGATGAAGGACAACATAAGGAATATAATTGATGTTATAGAGTACCTGGAAGTGAGAAATGAAAAACAAGAGTCCTTGATGTTCATTGACACTGAAAGGCATTTGATAATATCTCTTAGGCATTTATGAATAAGATACTAGAAAGATGAAGTTTGGGGAGACATTTAGAAGAGGAATAGATGCTATCTATTCAGAACAACAAGCAAGATTAATTGTGGACTATGTTATTACTGAGAAATGTAAGATCTTGAAAAGAACAAGATAAGGTTGCCCCTTGTCACCATTATTGTTTATTTTAGTGCTAGAGGTCCCGATGAGGAATATAAGAGCAAAAGAAACCACAAGAGGAATAAAAGTAGGAAATAAAGCATATAAATTGAAAGCATTTGCGGACGACCTTGCAATAATGGTTGAAGATCGTAAAAAATCATTACCGAAAGTATTAGGGGAAAAACAGGAATTTGGACAGGTATCGGGTTTTAAACTCAATAAAAACAAGACCCAGCCGTTAGTGAAAACTGTTATGGAGCAGGATAAAAAGGAGTTAGAACAGATGAAACAGATAAATATACATAAAAAGGTTAAATATTTGGGAATAGGTTGACAACTAATAATGTTAATATATTTAAAGATAATTATGGGGAAACCTGGAAAGAGATAAAAAGGAATTTAGAAATTTGGGGTGCTGGGCAAGCAGTCTCTGCCTCTCAGCCTGGCCTACCTGGCTGTTGTGAGGGAGAAGCGCCATGCAATGAACAAGAAAGGGAAGGAGACTCTTTGCGGCTCCATCCCTCGGCCGTTTCCATGCCAACCAGGGATGCCACCTCCACCTTACCTAGGATGCGGGTCACCCCCAGGGTGAGCTTCTCCAGGTAGGGCTTGGTGCTGCTGGAGCTGCTCACGCTGCGCAGGGCCTTCTCCTCCATCCTCTTCCTCCTCCCTCTCGCATCAGCCCCTGACCACCTGCACACCTGTACGAGCAGCCAAACGGGGGTGGACAGCGCCTGGTGAGCGCGTTTTGCCACTTCTCGCGACCCGTAGCTCAGAAGCCCCGCCGTGGTGGCTTTCGGGAATTGCAGTCCTCCCTTTCATTCAGTTCCTTTCGATGGCCGTTCTGTAGGGGGAGGAATGGAGAGCAGGCACTACGAGTCCCAGAAGGCAACGGGAGAGCCGGCTCCACCGCCTCCTCCTCCCTTTCTCCCACCGCCCGTTCTGAGTCCTCCCCATTGGCCGGCTCCTCCGACTCTGTATCTGGGCGAACCCCGGTCCCCGTCAGCCAATGGGAGCCGAGAGTCGGCGCGGGGGGCATGGCTGGGCGGAGAGACGTTGGGGTTGGCAGTTGCTTCAAGGCGGTGGACGTGGCTGCTCGTTGGCGTAAGGACCGTCTCTTTACCTCAGGAGGGGCTCGGGGGGGCGGGAGGGGAAGGGAAAGCGTGGGGGGCTAATTTGATGGCGGGCCGATAATAAACGGTGGCAAAGGCTGCCGTGGTTCCTGAGCATGTGCAGAGAGCCGCCTCCGTTGCCTCAGGAAACGAGCCCCGCCGAGTGTGGAGCCAGGCCCGGGGGTTACGGGGAAGCCCCCACTCCCAGGGCGGGGGGACCTTGGCCTGCCAGCCTCGCTCTCTCTCGCCCCTCGCCCTACTCTGCAGGGCTGTTGTGAGGGGCCGGGGAGTGTCGCTTGAGGGAGAGAGAGAGTGCTGAACATTGCTGCTTCGTGTTCCAGTACAAATGCTAGTATGTTAAATTCCCCCATAGCTCCCTCGAAGTCTCACAGCGTAGCAACCCAAATAGTCGCGCTGAGCGGAGACTTGAACTCGGGGCTTCCCGGCTTCCCCCGTCAATTCTGAGCTGCTGCAGCTGATTTCAGCTTTTCTTTGTGGTTCCCTTTGGTGGAAGTTTTGGTAACTTTGGTGGCTGCCATCATAGGGAAGACGGGGCTGGTGGTGGGTGGGAGACATATATTGCATGGCCCTTGAGGTGTCCTGTTTATGCATGGGGAAGACAGGGCCCTTGAGGTTTCTGTATGTCTTGGGGGACATGTCCTGTTTATGATATCGTCTGCCTCCATAGCCTCTCCCCTTCACCAAGTGACCCCATGTCTCGTGACCCTGCAAAACAGACCCATAGCCTATATGCCACTCCCTCCTAGCGCCCTTTCCATCCTTGGCAGTGCTGGGAAACTGCCAGGGAGATATAGTCCATCATGGCCCCGAGCCGGCTGCCGGACGTCCATCAATCTCCCGTAGACAGGCAGATCCAGCAGTTAGCGACACAAAGCCGTTCTGGAAATAGATTGCCACATTCCAGAGCTTGTGCACACTGTTCTTTATCAGCAGAAAACACAGCCAAAAGTTGCACCGCAGAAGAGCATATTTTACAGAGTTTATTTAGCGTTGAACAGAACAAAGAAAGACATGACCGTTCTGAGTCAGTGTCTCTGACCGACTGCGAAATCGAAAGGAACAGCAAACATAAAACATCCTGTGAACAGGACATGCACAGACTCTGTGACTTACAAAGCCTGCTCCCTTTTAAGGTGGAACGGAAATATCCTAACATCCTCCCCCTTTCCGTGTAACCTGTAGTACCTGTGGTTCAACCCAATTGCAACCTCTGTGTGTAAACCTTAAGTTGTTCTCTGTTAACAACCTTAGACAACAGATCAGCAGGAATTTCATTTCCTGCCATGTAGGACACCCGAATCAGTCCTTTTTGAATACACTCCCTTGCACAATGTAGCTTAATCTGCAAGTACTTGGTTCTTTGCTTGCAACTCTCCGAGTTCAGCAAAGCCAAACACGATCTATTGTCTTGATACACTTGTACAGGACATTTCACAGACACTCTGATGTCCTTAAACAGTTGCATCAACCATTCACAATCCATGAGTGAAAATGACAAAGCATTGAGTTCTGCTTCACAGGAACTTAGGCTCACTGTTGTTTGCTTCCTGCACAACCAGTCAAACAGGCAGTGGTTGTACATGTAGCACACACCAGTAGTGCTTGTACCATCCGTGGTGTCACTTCCAAAACTTGCATCTGCAAAGATTTCAAGACCTCCAGTCTTCTGACTGGTGAACCTCAGCCTGTAGTGCATAGTCCCTTTCAAATAGCGGGCTATGCACTTCAGAGCTTTCCAATCCTGAACCGTAGGATTGTTGGCATGTCTGCTAAGCAGATTACAGCTTACAGCTATGTCAGGTCTTGAGCATCTAGCAATGAAATTCAGCTTGCCTAGAATGCATCTGTACAGCGTTGTGTCAGAAAACGCTTCAGCAGTACTGTCTACCTGGTAACCTGTCACCATCGGTGTGTCTGCTGGGTTTGCATCAACCAAATTCAACCTGGTTAACACATCAGCAATTTTCTGTGTTTGGTGTACCAGAAAATTACCTGCTTGGTCCCTCTCCACCTGCAGAGAAAGATAGTTGGATACCTCACCAAGATCCTTCATGTCAAAGTGCTCCTTCAGTTGAGCTAGGGTGCTTTGGTAAAAAGCCTGATTCTTCCAAAACATCAGAAGATCATCAACAAAACATAAACAATACAGTTTGTTTTGCCCCTCCTCCTTGACAAACACACATGGATCAGCTTTGCCCTGGTGAAAACCTAGAGAAAGCAATGTCTCAGTGAGTTTTGTGTTCCAACACCTGGCACTCTGCTTGAGACCATATAAGGATTTCCACAGTTTACAGACCATTCCCTTCTGTATCTCCATCCCATCAGGTGGAAGCATGAACAGCTCTTCGTTCAAAACCCCATACAAAAAAGCTGTATTAATGTCATGGTGGGAAACATGCAGTTTCTCCTCCGCAGCGATCTTGAGCATCAGCCGAATGCTCTCATATTTGGTCTCGTGGTAATCCTGTCCTGGTACCTGTGAAAAACCTCTTGCAACCAATCTGGCTTTGTGTCTGACTACCTTGCCATTCTGGTCTGTCTTGGCCTTGAAGACCCATTTGCTGCCAACCAGTCTCATTCCTGGGACTACCGGTACCAGTTCCCAAGTTTGGTTCCTGTTCAAGGAATCAACTTTAGCCTTCATGGCATTAAGCCAAGGCTCAGCATCTTTAGAGGTTAACTCCTGAACCTCTTTGAAGCTTGAAGGTTCCCATACCTTCTCTGAGCTACTAAGAACAGCAGTTGCTGTCTTAGCAAACTCATCAGCATACCTCTTTGGAGGTCTGCCCTTGGTCGCCCTTTCAGACCTACATACTAGACGTAAGTCTTCTGGACTCATCTCCTCTTTCTTAGGAGAAAAATGACCAATGGTGAACAGTGGTTCTTCCAGTTCATTGTCAGACGCATCAGATGGTCTGACTGAGGCCTTTGCGCTCTTGTAGTCTGCTGTGTCATCACTGTCACTGACACCAGCAGCAGCGCCGCCCACTGAACTGGAATCCGAACTCTGATCATCATCATCATCATCATCCTCATCATCTTCAGCAGCTTCCTCAGCTTTAGCTGCTTGCTTGACATCACCTTCACCCTCCTCTGGGTAACTGGAAAATTCCCACATTTTCCCCCCACTTAGGATTGTACTCAACACTCCTTGTGAACTTAATGGACTTAGAGTTAGTCATCCATACCCTGTATGCACCTTTTTCGTACCCCATGAACAAACCATGTGCCCCACGCTTCCCAAGCTTGTTGGTTTGTGGGGAGTGTACCCACATGTCAGAACCAAAGATTCTCATGTGCTTGATGTTGGGCTTCTTGCCAAACATCTTCTCATAGGGGGTACAGCCAATGGGTGATGACAACCTGCGATTAAAACTGTAAACAAAATTCCCCAGAGCTTCCCCCCAAAACTTATCAGGGAGATTGGCATCATGCAACAAGGTTTTCATTCCTTGCAGCAATGTCTGACTCGCTCGCTCCGCAAGCCCATTCATCCATGGCGATCTGGGCATTGACATGTCATGCTGGATTCCCTTCTCAGTCAGGAAAGCTTCAAACTGCTGAGAAGTGAACTCCCCGCCCATTCGGTAAACAAACAGGCAATACGTTTACCGTGCACATTCTCCAACCAAGCACAGAATGCCTTAAACTTCGGAAACGCTTGCGATTTCTGTTCGAGCAAAAACACATGAATGTACCTGGAAAAAGAATCAATTAGAACCATGAAGTACCTTGCTCCTCCTAAAGAGGGTGCAAGTGGCCCAACCAGGTCCGCATGCACTAGCTGGTAGGGTTTGGAAGCCTGCCTGTTAGACTCCTTGCCTTTTGGAGCAACCTTCACCTTGTTCTCTGCACAAGATACACACTTCATGTGAAATTTACAGGGTTTGATGTTCAAACCCTCAACCACCTCTGGCATCTTGGCCAGTGCCTTCCAAGAGAGGTGACAAAATCTTCGATGAGCATCGTGAATGCAACCTGCATGAAGAACTTTGTTAGTTTGTGCAACACAACAAGAATCAGCATTAGATACAACACCACTAGTGTCGTCATAAGTTACCGTATTTTTCGCTCTATAGGACGCACTTTTTCCCCTTCAAAAATGAAGGGGAAATGTGTGTGCGTCCTATGGAGCGAAGAAGCCATAGCCCCATTACCATCTCCCGCCTGGAGAGGTGGTGCGCGGCTATGGCAGGAGCCTCTTTAGCCGCACACCACTTCTCCAGCTGGGAGAGGGTCGCGGGGGGCTTCTTTAGCTAAACAAGCCCCCCGAGACCCTCTCCCGGCTGGAGAGGTGACGCGCGACTATGGCAGGAGCCTCTTTAGCCGCGCACCACCTCTCCAGCCCGGAGAGCGCGCGCGCGGCTAAAGAGGCTCCTGCTGTAGTCGCGCATCACCTCTCCAGCTGGGAGAGGGTCGCGGGGGGCCTGCTTTAGCCGCGCGTGCGCTCTCCCGGCTGGAGACGTGGTGCGCGGCTAAAGAGGCTCCTGCCATAGTCGCGCGTCACCTCTCCAGCTGGGAGAGCACGCACGCCGCTAAAGCAGCCGCCCGCGACCCTCTCCCAGCTGGAGAGGTGACGCGCGACTACCGCAGGAGCCTCTTTAGCCGCGCGCGCGCTCTCCCGGCTGGAGAGGTGGTGCGCGGCTAAAGAGGCTCCTGCCATAGTCGCGCGTCACCTCTCCAGCTGGGAGAGCGCGCATGCAGCTAAAGCAGCCCCCCGCGACCCTCTCCCAGCTGGAGAGGTGACGCGCGACTACCGCAGGAGCCTCTTTAGCCGCGCGCGCGCGCTCTCCCGGCTGGAGAGGTGGTGCGCGGCTAAAGAGACTTCTGCCATAGTCGCGCGTCACCTCTCCAGCTGGGAGAGCGCGCGCGCGGCTAAAGCAGCCCCCAGCGACCCTCTCCCAGCTGGGAGAGCGCGCGCGCAGCAAAAGAGGCTACTGCCGTAGTCGCGCGTCACCTCTCCAGCTGGGAGAGGGTCGCGGGGGGCTGCTTTAGCCGCGCGCGCGCTCTCCCAACTGGAGAGGTGACGCGTGACTATGGCAGAAGTCTCTTTAGCCGCGCACCACCTCTCCAGCTGGGAGAGCGCGCGCGCGGCTAAACAAGCCCCCCGGGACCCTCTCCCGGCTGGAGAGGTGACGCGCGACTATGGCAGGAGCCTCTATAGCTGCGTGTCACCTCTCCAGCCTGGAGAGCGAGCGCGGGGCTAAAGAGGCTCCTACCATAGTCGCGTGTCACCTCTCCAGCTGGGAGAGGGTCGCGGGGGGCTGCTTTAGCCGCGCGCGCGCTCTCCCAGCTGGAGAGGTGACTCGCGACTATGGCAGAAGTCTCTTTAGCCGCGCACCACCTCTCCGGCAAGGAGAGCATGCGCGCGGCTAAAGCAGCCCCCCGCGACCCTCTCCCAGCTGGCGAGGTGACGCGCGACTACGGCAGGAGCCTCTATAGCTGCGTGTCACCTCTCCAGCCTGGGGAGCACGCGGGGGGCTATGGCAGGAGCCTCGCCGCTGCGCGCCTTTCCCCGCTCCCCGACTTGCTCTTTGGGGCTGGTGGTGGGCTTCCTCCTGCCAGCCCCAAAGAGCAGGTCGAAAGGAACCTGAAGCCTGGAGAGCGAGAGGGGTCGGTGGGCACCGACCCCTTTCGCTCTCCAGGCTTCCAAGGTAGCCGCCTGAAGGCGACTGAACGCACCTTAAACGGCACCTTGTTTTAGAGGGGGGAAACAAGAGGGGGGAAATTCTCCCCATCTCCGCGCAGCGCCTCCTGCCGCTTCGCTGAAGGGGTGCTGGGCAGAGAGGGGGAGAATTTTTTTTTCTTGTTTTGCCCCCTCTAAAACAAGGTGCGTCCTATTGTCCGGTGCGTCCTATAGAGCGAAAAATACGGTATATCGAACAAACCATCCATAAACTTTGCATGCAAATAGTCCTCTTTGCCTTTACTGATGACACAGACGCTCCTCTTAAAGGAAATCTGAAAACCACGCCCAGTAAGCTGTGGAACACTGAGCAAGTTGCTTGCAGCTCCTGGAACAAAAAGTACATTACTGATGGTAGTGTGCAGACTTGCAAGTTTCACAGTCCCTTCTCCTGCAATTTGCAACGTCCTTCCATCAGCCAGGTGGATCTCAGCTTCTTGAGGTGTGAAGGAGATAAACAGGTGGCGGTCCTTCGAGACGTGGCGGCTCGCACCTGAATCAACAACAAATCTGCCTTTGGCTGTTGGAGCAGTCTTTACAGCAAGCAAACCCTTGTTTTCCACCGGTGTGGGCTTTTGCAGCTTGCCCCCCTGCTCCTGGCCAGCAGACTTGCCTTTAGCCTTTGGTGAAGCTGTGCCAGCAAACATAGCCTTGTTTTTCCCTGGCGCGGGCTCTTCACCCCCCTTCTGCTTCTGGCCATCTGCAGATGTCTGCCTCTGTTTACCTTTGCCTTTCCGGCCTCTGCAAAGGCGATGACCTTGGTTCCCACGAGAAACAGAGCTCTCAGCCGCCGACTCCTTGGCTCCCCCTGGAGGCTGGAATGCTGCCTGGGATGACGTGACGGTCAGCTCCCCCTGCAGCTTGCAACCGGTGCCCTCAGCATCCCTGCATTCACTCGCATTCTGGGAAACAGCCAGGACCTCCGATGCAGTCCAACTCTGGGCTGGGATGACTGGCTGGTGAGCAGCTTTCAAAGCATTCCACATCCCATGTGCAGTGGTGTTGCCAGCAAGCGTCTTAATTTCCTCAAGAGATACGGATAAGACTATTACGTCTATCGCCTTCGAATCATCGGCTTTCCATCTCTCTGTCAGAGGAACTGGAGGGGGCACAGATACGGTATGCCACACCCCAAACTGACGCAGCAAACTTTCACACCATTTTGCCCAGGTTTTATAATTCTGCCCATGTAACTTAGGACATTCAGCATTTGCCTCAGAAGCTTGGAAAAACTCCATTTCAGCTTCTCCTTTGAGCCGTGAGTCTTTTTAACTTCAGAGACTCCTTATCTTGGCAGCTATTAATCAGGAAGCCTCTCTGACTCGGCTCCCAGGCCAATTAAGCCTTCCGGAGTTCAAAGACTCCTTCCGAGGTAAAACAGAAAAGCATCACTTTTTTTTCTTTCGCTTTTCCCACGTACCTCTCAAACGCAGTCTGTTGCAGTTTTACTCTCCTGTAGGTGCTGTGAATCTGGGCCCGAAACCTTGTTGTTGGGAAACTGCCAGGGAGATATAGTCCATCATGGCCCCGAGCCGGCTGCCGGACGTCCATCGATCTCCCGTAGACAGGCAGATCCAGCAGTTAGTGACACAAAGCCTTAGAAATAGATTGCCACATTCCAGAGCTTGTGCACACTGTTCTTTATCAGCAGAAAACACAGCCAAAAGTTGCACCGCAGAAGAGCATATTTTACAGACTTTATTTAGCGTTGAACAGAACAAAGAAAGACATGACCGTTCTGAGTCAGCGTCTCTGACCGACTGCGAAATCGAAAGGAACAGCAAACATAAAACATCCTGTGAACAGGACATGCGCAGACTCTGTGACTTACAAAGCCTGCTCCCTTTTAAGGTGGAATGGAAATATCCTAACAGGCAGCAGCATTAGGCGTCCCACTTGCAGCAGAAACTACTGAGGGTCCCAGCCACCAAATGGTCATACATATAGAGCTAGAAATGGAGGCTGAGACTTCCAGGCTCCCAGAGGCAAAGTTAGTGGTTTTAGAGACTTTGCATTACAGTTCTGCCAAAGAAGGCTATCCCTCACTAGGTAGCTCGGTTGGTTAGAGCGTGGTGCTGATAATGCCAGGGTTGCAGGTTTGATCATAAGGGCCACCTTCATTTTCTTGCATTTCAGGGGGCTGGGCTAGATGACCCTTAGGATTCCTTCCAACTCTGCAGTTCTATGATTCTAACATCTTCAAGGCTTTAACGGTGTGTGGGGGGGGCACACATTTTGCACCTCCAGCTTAAGAGTTAGATGAGCAGCTTACAATAACTCTATATGGTCACATTCTGGGTGCATGTAATTGTTGCTGAAAATAAGACCTCTAATCTGCCCTGGTGGATGAGAGTAAGTGGGCCCAAGAAGCTGAAATCTATTTCAAAAATATAATTTTAAACATATTGGCAGAAGATAAGTGAATGGATTTTAGTTCATGAACTATGTGAGCTTTAGGATATCAAAGAGAGACCAACAGAATATTGTAAGTAAGTGAATCATGAGGAAGGGAGCAGTGTACTTTATAAGGAACAGTATATGCAAGTAATTGCATAAACGTGCTATTTTGTTTTTCATGTAATCATTATTTTCATATATTGTTCCTTTCATTATTCGGATATACTGTCCTCTTCCCCAGAATTCATTTATATATAATCTGTTGTTGATTTCTGTTTGGTATTATTATGCTTACATCTTTTATGAACTAACTTGCATACATAGGTCTTCGGCTGATGTATTTACACTAAATCTTTCCAAATGGATTTTAGTCTCCATTTGGTTGCTCCCCTCTGGCCCACTGGGGCAGAGTAAGAACTTCCTTTCAGCATCTAGAAGAGTTGATGTGCAGAGAACAACTTATTGGATGTAACTTGCTGCCAGTAGTTGGCAATGGGCTGTTATTAGCTTAATTGAATCCACCATGAATTGATGGGTGACTGCTAAAGATGTGCAGTCTGATGGCAATCTGGATGATACAACAGGGAAGGGTCCCAGATTATGGTCTTGACTAGGATGCAGTTTACCCAGATTTCTCTCCTGATCCTCAAATACCAGTACCTGCTTCTAAGAGCCCCAGATAGCTTTTTAAAAAATGTGTGAGTGTAAAGCTTAGTCTCTCTGTGTCCATAATCAGAGTCTGAGGAGCATGCATTGAATGTATGGCCTCTAGGAGTTGCTTTTATAATCAAGGCTAATACAAATAAATGTGGCTCATTATCTCTGTGATTGAGCTAGTTACAGGGTCTTTAATAAAATACAACCTTTTAAATGTGGCCCGTTTAAGAGTAATAACAAAGTGGATTTACAGAAATGTTTGCTTTGGTAGTCTCCTGGTCAGTTGTCTGCTGCTTCTGAACTTTCTATTTTGATGCAGATTTTTCAGACTACAGTGGTACCTTGGTTTCCAAACAGTCTGGTTTGCGTACGTTTTGGAATAGAAACACGTCAAACCCAGAAGTGTGTGTCCCGGTTTGCGAACTTTTTTTGAATTACAACCTATTTTTTTTTGGATTACACACACTTTTTTTTGGAGGCCCCATTGGTGAAAGCGCTTTGGGTTACAACTTGTTTTGGTTTACTAACGGACCTCCGGAATGGATTATGGTTGTAAACCAAGGTACCACTGTATAATATTTACAGAGTGTAAAATGTAGAATGGAACAAACCTTTTGCCCTTGCTTTCCTTGAATGAAATTGCATTCAGTTTCTGACGAAGAGCAGCCACCTGTCTATGTCCCAGGTATGATCTTTGAATGGTTGCCAAATTTAACTTGACTTGTTGGGTAGTGAATTGGGCCAGGACCTGATTCGGATTCACTCTGTGCATACGGCACATGCACTCTTATCTTGGTAACTTTGGAGCAACGGGTTATAAAATGAGATTTTGTAACTTTGGGGAGAGGGCTAGAAGTAAAAGAGTTCAAATGATAACTTAGGGATACAACCTTTTCAGGTCCTTTAGGGGGGCTGGAAAAATCATGGAATGCTTTTAGGCACCATCATCTCATTTTCACAGGTTGGCAGCCAGCCTTTAGGTGCTCCTCCTAGAGCTAGAGAAATGGTTTAAAGCTGTCATTTAGCAACATTTGATCTCTAGCTGCTCATATTTACATGTTTATTTACATACACTTAACCTTCTCTTCCATCATGGAGCCCAAGGTAGCGTGCATGCATCTGTGGTTCTCAGGCAGTCTCCCACCCAGCACTAACCAGACCTAGACCTGCTCAGCTTCCAATAGGTCATGGCATCATGTTCCTTCTGACCCTACCCTGGGAATATATAGATCAAACAGTGAATAATTTCATTGTATGCACTGACTTCCTGATGAATTAGAGCTGCCTAGCCAACTCCCAATTGGCCCTTCCTTACTTAGAGGTATCAGAGAAGGTGAGGCAGAGTTTAGTTGGCCTGCTTTGACCTGCTTCTATATTCTGACTGTTTTTACTGAGAAAAGAATGAAAGATTTTCATGGATAATTTCAAGAACTTAACCCAGCTGACAGCAAGTCCGATGTGCTGCTTTGATGATGCATATTTTTGTCAGCCCCAGAGACAGTTCCTGTTTGTGTGAAAATGTGTTCTCTGTATTGCCCGTTAGAAGTTGAAGTTAGTGCCATGTCAAGAAACATATGTCTCTTGAAGGTAGATGAATTTTCTGTGCCTTAATTTTCTCCATGTTTCATATCCAAGAAGTTTTCTTCTGCAGGCAGATGATTCAGTAGATCAGCCCTGGTTGATCAGCTTGCAGTCTCTTTGTATCGTTCTGATTGCTGCCACCCACCCACTTCTTGGGTGCTGGCTGGGTCCTTCAAAGCCAGAGAGAAGCTTGGCTACGCCAAAGCAGCCACCCCACATTGATATGTAGTGAATTACATACTATAGGGGGACATGGGTGACGCTGTGGGTTAAACCGCAGAGCCTACCTAGGACTTGCCGATCAGAAGGTTGGCGGTTTGAATCCCCACGACGGGGTGAGCTCCCGTTACTTGGTCCCAGCTCCTGCCAACCTAGCAGTTAAAAAGCACGTCAAAGTGCAAGTAGATAAATAGGTACCACTCTGGCGGGAAGGTAAATGGCGTTTCTGTGCGCTGCTCTGGTTCACAAGAAGCGGCTTAGTCATGCTGGCCACATGACCCAGAAGCTGTACGCTGGCTCCCTCGGCCAATAAAGCAAGATGAGTGCCGCAACCCAAAGTCGGCCACGACTGGACCTAATGGTCAGGGGTCCCTTTACATACTGTTTACATAGTATGTTATAGTATGTTTACATACTATAGGATGTTCCAGCCCCAAATGACAGAAGTAAGGGAACTTTCTCTAATTGCCCTGTGAAGGGTATAGGAACAAGGCAGCAAAAATTAGTCTTGTCCTCCTCTCTACTCCTCTCCCTGGTCTTTGGTTCTGTGTTGTGATTGTCAACTTCATAATTGTAAAAGAAATGGTAGGGAGAAGGATAAGCTAGTTGCTCATGGAATTAAAAAACTTTATTAAGTACCTTCAAAGCCATTAAAAATCTGTTTGGTATACAAAATAATTGAGCTTATTCTTATTAAAATGTTGAGAATAGTCAGGCAGCTGATGTGATAACTGGGGTCTATAAAAAGACTATTAATCTTTGCTCTATGGCAGGGGTCAGCAAACTTTTTTAGCTGTGGGCTGATCCACTGTCCCTCAGACCTTGTGGGGGGGGGGGCGGGACTATATTTTGAAAAAAAATAATGAACAGATTCCTATGCCCCACAAATAACCCAGAGATGCATTTTAAATAAAAGGCCACATTCTACTCATGTAAAAACACCAGGCAGGTCCCACAAATAACCCAGAGATGCATTTTAAATAAAAGGACACATTCTACTCATGTAAAGACACGCTGATTCCCGGACTGTCCGCGGGCCGGATTGAGAAGGCAATTGGGCCGCAACCGGCCCACGGGCCTTAGGTTGCCTACCCCTGGTCTATGGTGTAACCATGCAGGACTCTTCAAACCAAGCATTCGGTCCCTGTCTCTTGACGGGAAGAGGAAGTCCAAGGTGCAGTGTTCTTGGTGTTGGGCAGGGTTATCCTTGGGCCTTCTCTAGTCTGGGTTGGTTTGTTTTTGTTCATCAAGAGTTTTTCCTGGGCTCCTTAAGCACCTTTTTTTCTTTTTTTGGTGCTGCTTTCATTTTCTCTTTTTTTGTGGGAAGCTTCAGTGTAGGAGGTGCTTTGTAAGAACAACTCAGAGTTTTCCTGATCTTGTCTGTTCAATCTCTAGGTATTTCCACAGAGAGGAATTTTAGAGCAAGACACCTGCTGAAAGGTCAGAAAGTGGAGGTGAAAGCAAAGGTGCCTGTAGCTGCTTCTCCTGCTCCAATGGATGCCTGGAAAAGTGCAGGCCAAGTGCCTGGGCAGCAGGTCAGTACGGAGAAGGGCAAATGAAACCAGAACTCTTGAGGCTGCAATCTGTGGCAGATTTAACCTGCAAGTCCATTCAACTCAGCAGGACTGTTAGTTCACCCCCTCATGTTAGCTCACCCTCTATATAATGCTAATGATAAACCAATTAGTCCTCTACTTCTTCTTTTCCCTGAAGCCGATTTGTCTTACAGGGCAAATTGGAAAGTGTGAAAGCCCTTGTTTCCAAAGAGGAACTGTTGCCCAATTGCTGCGTCATAAATCAAGATGTGATTTGATTGGGTGGTGCAAATGAAAAGTACAGCATTATTTCAGAAAAGAACTGATATCTCAATTTGTTTTTATTGTTTTGTTTCCCACCCTATCCCACCCAAGGGTTGAGGGTGAGCAGCAGGTATTACAAATGAAACATGTCTCTCTAAAGGGCTCATGCTCGAAACGGAAGAGATAAAACAACCAAGAAGCAAGTCTAAGGCATCTAGGCATTTTTCTGTCTTTTTTTTATTGTGTTTCCATGCTGACTTTGGATGAGGGGGCAAAACAAATATTGCAGGCTAGTAACTTTTTGACTTATTTGTAAGGCTAGCTGAAGAAGTTGAGGAGATTTCACCCCTCCCATACCCAAGAATCTCCTGACCATCTCCTGATGGTCTCTGCTGACTCTCCACAGAGAGAAGGAGGCGTGTCCTGCCTATCTACTTATTCTGCCCAGCAACATATCTGTGTGTGTGAGAGTCAGTCAGTCAGTGTATCGGAGAGAGTGAGAGTGTTAGAGATCCTAGAGATAAGATTGCTGCTAAGAGCAGCTGCAGACTCTCTGCAGTGTAGCATTGATTTATGCTCAGAATACTCAGCTCTGTATATAGCTTTGTATCATAGTTGTAGTTATAGAATAAAAGGAAGATATTTTACAGAGCTGCTCTCCGAGTGGTTTATACTCTGCAAGACTCTGCAAAACTCTGCTGCGCAACGACTGTATTATTGAGACAGTGAATCCGGTGCTCTCAGCTCTAAGCTGTGAGTCCACAGCACTGTGACCTGTTCCTGTGGGAAAAGGAGGTCTCTGGCGGTGCTACCCAGCTCGCCTAGCCCAGTCGGGGTTGAGGTGCATGAGTCCAGTTGGCGCACTGGCTCTAGGGCGATGCTGACATCGGTTGTGGGCCCAGTCGTTGTTCCAGTCGTCTGACCTGACGTTGTCCCAGGCGTCCCAGTCGTCCCAGGTTTCTGTTGCTGATTGCCGGACGGTGGAACGGACGCTGCATGCTGGACTGATTTGCGGTGCCCAGAAGCAGAGTTGTTTTGGAGCAGAGTATTCAAGCTGCCGCTGTTGCTGTTGCTGCTGCTTGATTTATGGAGGTATGTTGCTGACTGCCAAAGGAAGAAGATAGCATCCCTGTTTGCCTGTTAATTGCGCTCTGAGTGGGAGAGAGAGTGGCTGAACGAGTCAAGGCTTTATCTGTGTTGCACGAGGGAAGTGTCTTGCTCTAAGTAATAGCAGACATGGCCTGTGCACATTCTGGCCAGATGGCTCTGTCCTTTCTTCTCCTCACGCCTGAAAACTATGGAGTTTGGCAAGTAAAGATGAAAGCGCTTTTACAGAGGGAAAAGCTATTTCACACGATAGAAGATGACCCTCCAGATAAGGATGATGATGATTGGGCTGAATGGCATGCTGCAGATATGAAAGCCCGAGGGACAATTGTTTTGAGTGTTTCAGACCACTTGCTGGTGAACTTAGAGGGTCAAGAGACTGCACAAGCTGTTTGGCATAAGTTGAGAGATATGCATCTGAGGCAGAATGCTGGTTCCAGTGTGATTTTCTTTAAGAAGCTGTGCAGGCTGCAGTTGGAGAAAGGTGGTGATTTGCCTAGCCATCTGTCTCAATTAAAGCGTCTCAGACAAGACCTTGTTCAGCGAGACCTGGCTATTTCAGAGGCTGTATTTGCAATGCTAATGATCAATAGCCTAGATGAGTCTTATGATGGAGTAGCTGCCCAGATTTCCACGATGCCTTCTGACCGGCTAACAGAAGATTATGTCTCTAGCGTGCTTCTGAATGAGTGGGATCGCAGACAGGCTGTTAGAGAAAGCCGGGAAAATTGTGCTGTTAAAAATGTGCTTGAAAATGTGCCTGAGTCTTCAGCAGGGGAAAGTGAAAGTGAAACTGCTGCTGTTAAAGCTTTGAAATTGAAGCGGTGCTTTTCATGTGGAGCACAAGGCCATTTGAGTTTCCAGTGTAAGAAGTCTTCAAAGAAGAAGGGAAACTTCAGAGGCAGAGGGGGAGGAGGAAGAAATCCCCAAGCACCTGCTACTTCAAAGGCCTTGATCTCTCGCTGTTCCAGTCAACGTGGGCGGAGTTTCTTCGTGGTCGACTCTGGCTGTTCAAACCACATGGCCAAAGATAAGAATCTCTTTGTTCAGCTTGAGAAGCAAGAGAAAGAAATTCATCAAGCAGATGGGACAGTTCTCACAAGTATGGCTCAGGGAACTGTGTTCTTAAAGAGCCTGAATGCAACAATTAAGAATGTCCTGTATGCGCCTGATATTCAGGACAATTTGTTGAGTGTTTCCCAGCTTGATCGTCAAGGGTTTAAGGTGGTGTTTGCTAAATCTCGCTGTGAAATTCTTAGAGATGGCAAGCTTATTTTGTATGCAAAATGTGTAAATGGATTGTACCAATTGCCTTTTGTTTCAGGTACAGGCACTGCAGAAGCAACTGAGAAAGAGTGTTGCAATTTATCTGTGGATAAGAATGAGAAGTTGCATGACCAATGTATTCATTATTACCACCGTATTTATGCTCATCTGAATTTCCAGGCTGTGGCAAAAATGCCTGATATGGTTCAGGGTATGAGGTTGAAAGAATGTCCCTACCACATGAAATGTGTTTCTTGTGCTGAGAGTAAGGCAAGGCAAGCTCCCAAAGGTACAGAGTCTGGGAGAGAGGCCAAGAAACCATATGAAGTCATTCATGCAGACTTAGTGGGGCCTCTAGCGCTCTCTAGAGGCAATTCAAGGTTTTTCATGGTTCTGATAGACTCCTATTCGAAATATGTTTGGGTCTATATGCTGCAGAAAAAGTCTGAAGCCTTTACCAAGTTTCGCCAGTTTTGTAAATGGCTCAGAAATGTACATAATGAGAATGTACGTTTTCTTTTCACAGACAAGGGTGGAGAGTTTTGTTCAGAAGAGTTTGAGAGTTTTCTTTCTGAACAGGGCATTGAGCATAGGACCGCCACGCCCAGATCACCCTGGCAGAATGGTTTATGTGAGAGAGTGAGCCAGACCCTGCAGCAAGGAATCAGAACGCTGTTACATGATTCGGGGCTGCCCAATCCCTATTGGGCTGAAGCTCTTTCATTTTTCTGTCATGTGTATAACAGGAGGTACCAGTCTAGTGTAAATTGCACCCCATATGAGATGCTTCACGGAAGAAAGCCATGCGTAAAGCATTTTAAAATTTTTGGTTCGGAGGTTTGGGTGCACACCTCGCAGGGTGACAAACTGAGCAAGCGTGGAGAACATGGTATTTTCCTAGGATATGAGAAAGGGTCTTATCGTGTTCTGATCACAGACACGAAAACCATAAGGCTGACCAGGAGTATTGATGACAATCCACAATGGGACAGAGTTGGTGTTTTTCAGTATCATCCCATTTGTGATGATGGTGCAAAAGGGGCAAAGAAAGTTAAGAGGGAGGCAAGTGTTGTTGGTGGTGATAATCCTGATGCCAGTGTAGTTCCAGATGATGGCACAGATTATCAGAGCCCAAAAGCCTCAGGTGAGTCTGACGCTGACTCAGACTTAGCAGCTTCATATACTTTAGCTCCCCATTCTCCTAAAGAGGAGGAAGCACCAGAACAAGAGGATCAGAGAGTTTTGCGCAGATCCAAGAGAACAACCAAGGGTGTACCACCGAAAAGGTTTTCTGAAGAGTTTGCAAAGACTGCGGTCACGAGCAACTCTGGTGGAGTTTTTAAACCTAGCATGAAGTGTGCTGAAAGTAGTAGCACAAAACGCTTTATTTATTTCCTTACCTGATATTTGAAGGAAAGCGTGTATTTGAGTTCTGAAAAATGGTTTGTTCAAATCTGCCTAATTAGAAATGTCAATTTGTATCTGAGAGGAAGAAATGTGTATGAAGATTTTTCTAGAAGCTGCTTATTCATTTGTATTGTCACAGTGTTTTATATGCCGGGAGAGAGATACCTGCAGATATGTTAACCAAGGTTGTAAGCAGAGAACAACTTTTGGAGTGTGTGTGTAAATTGCAGTTATGTTAAAGATTCTTGAAATGGTCGGATGAAATGGGGGAGGATGAGGAGATTTCACCCCTCCCATACCCAAGAATCTCCTGACCATCTCCTGATGGTCTCTGCTGACTCTCCACAGAGAGAAGGAGGCGTGTCCTGCCTATCTACTTATTCTGCCCAGCAACATATCTGTGTGTGTGTGTGAGAGTCAGTCAGTCAGTGTATCGGAGAGAGTGAGAGTGTTAGAGATCCTAGAGATAAGATTGCTGCTAAGAGCAGCTGCAGACTCTCAGTGTAGCATTGATTTATGCTCAGAATATTCAGCTCTGTATATAGCTTTGTATCATAGTTGTAGTTATAGAATAAAAGGAAGATATTTTACAGAGCTGCTCTCCGAGTGGTTTATACTCTGCAAGACTCTGCAAAACTCTGCTGCGCAACGACTGTATTATTGAGACAGTGAATCCGGTGCTCTCAGCTCTAAGCTGTGAGTCCACAGCACTGTGACCTGTTCCTGTGGGAAAAGGAGGTCTCTGGCGGTGCTACCCAGCTCGCCTAGCCCAGTCGGGGTTGAGGTGCATGAGTCCAGTTGGCGCACTGGCTCTAGGGCGATGCTGACAGAAGTACCCTTCTCCCCTTTGCATACAAATTGGATGCAGCAGGATGAAGGAGAACTTCTGCTGCATCCTTGTTGAGCTCTTGTCCTGGCAAGAGTAGAGTTACGGGGCTGTAGGATCGTGCTATACTAGTTATTAGAGGGTTGAGTTGTCACGTCACCAGAGAAATGGATGGCTGTTTTTAACTCTTGCACAAAGCAGAGACACAAATGCCTAAACAAGGGCAGGGATCTAAGGAATGCCCATGCTTATACAGTGGTACCTCGGGTTACATACGCTTCAGGTTACATACGCTTCAGGTTACAGACTCTGCTAACCCAAAAAGGACAAGGAGAAGGGGACAACAGAGGACGAGATGTTTGGACAGTGTTCTCAAAGCTACAAACATGAGTCTGACCAAACTGCAGGAGGCAGTGGAAGACAGAAGTGCCTGGCGTGCTCTGGTCCAGGGGGTCACGAAGAGTCGGACACGACTAAACGACTAAACAACAACAAACCCAAAAATAGTGCTTCAGGTTAAGAACTTTGCTTCAGGATGAGAACAGAAATCGTGCTCCGGCGGCGCGGCGGCAACAGGGCGCGGCGGCAACCCATTTGCTTAAGTGGTGCTTCAGGTTAAGAACAGTTTCAGGTTAAGTACGGATCTCCGGAACGAATTAAGTACTTAACCCGAGGTACCATTGTATGCATGTCCATATTGTGTACCGTATGTATGTGTTTGTGTTGAAACAGTTTTTAAAATTTAAGCTCCAACAGGTTAGCAGTAGCGGCTTGTGCAAGGTGAGGCAGGTTGTACATTGGGACCTTCTCTGCAAAGATCCTTCCCGAACCTCTAAACCACTGTTTTGTTCAAGCATTAGTCATTAATTACTCGTGGATTTCATATCATAATCCATTAATTTATAGTTCATTCTCAGTATTTTTGTTCTGATGCTGCTGTTATTCACTGTGGAGAAAGGTGCTATTACACGACTGAAATTGAGAATATAATGGAAGAGTCCCAACTCAGCTCTCTGAAGGTGCACATTGTATTAGCTGTGAAAATTCAAGACTTAGCTGTTACATGCATGCAGAGAGCTTAAGGGAACTGTGCATGTAGCATGAAATGCCCTCTGGCGGACAAGGAGTGCAAAGTTAGCCAGTTCTTACAGTAAGGGAGGATGACCAAAGCACTGGCAGTGACATTTTCATTGCTGCAGTAACCTGAGGTTTTCAGTTTCCTTTGGTCCCTGCACAGTAGCAAAGTGGGGTTGATATGGCAGGCACATTAGTTCTATCGACTGTGAGGGTTTTGGAGCTCGCTTTAAGTCTTTGAGCAGCATCAGCTTTGACTGAGCCGTGGAATGCATGTTGAATTGTGAACTGCACCGGATTGATAGTGAACTAAATGCTGAATTCTGAAATAACCACAGAGGGGGGGAAATCAAGCATTTTAAACCTTGAATAGCATTTATTGAAATGATAAACTGTTTTTTATTGTAAGCATTTCCCCCATACTACTGCATTTAGCAAGGTAGCCTTTAACATTCACACATATTGTATTGATAGTTATATGATATATTCATGGGTTGACTTTTGTACACTTTTGTCAATAGCACCTTGGGCACAGCAGTCTTGCTCCTGGAAAAACTGCATTGTCAACCAATTAATAAATAACATCATTAATAAGGATTAAAAAGGGGGCAAATTGGTTGGTTTTTTATTGTTTAAAAACTTGTGTCCTCTTCAGTTCTTAATTCACCTGGGGCTGAATATACAGCCTGTGGCTTTATTGTAGATTCAGAAACACTTCTTCCATGTTAATGATTGCTTTTTAAAATGCTGGTTTTAATTTTCAGGTCCCTGACAAAGTAGGAATGAAGAGTGCTTCTCTAAAGGATTTATGTCCTGAAGACAAGAGGCACTTGGCAAACTTAATTAAGGAGCTTGCAAGGTGAGGATAAACTGTCTGATAATGCATCAGGTTTAGGATGAGACTCTTTCCTTCTTTATAAATATTTTATTAATTTCCAAATATAACAAAAATAAAACATCAATACAAATTCAGTATCAAACAAAAAGGTTGACTTCCCCCTAGTCCCTTCCTTGGTTCCAATGTTTATCAACATACCACATGTCCAGTGTAAAATAAAAACTATTAAAATTATTGTTCATTCATAATGTAATTACAAGTGGTCCTAGAACCCTGCCAATGTATTAACCTGTGTACATTTCTTCTGTATATATGTGTCAGGGGTTCAGGGACGGAGGCACAGCGGAGAGAGGAGATGGAGAGCGAATGGGAAGAATCTGGGGACAGCGGGGATTCCCAGAGCGGCAGCTGGAGATCAGGACCAGCTTCCCCACCAGAGCATAGCGGGGGGGGGAAGGTCCCTGTGTGCCAGGGGCAGCGTCCCTTCCAGCAGGGAGAGGGGATGAGTCAGGGGTGACCGCACCACCATCAGAGGAAGGGGGAATGGAGGGGAGGTCAGAACCAGCCATCCTCCCGGAAGGGAGGGAAAGCAGTGACGGGAGTAGTGTAACGGTCAGAAGAAAGGTTGGGGGCTGGGCGCGCGCGCCAAGTTCAAATGTACAGGCGCGCGGGACAGCAGAGCCCCCGGATTGGGAGCCAGGTCCTAAAGCCCGCCGGAGGGAGGGGGAACAATCCGGGGAATCTTCAGCGTCAGAGGAGTCTAGGAAGGGCAAGACCCCAAGGGGCAGGAGGACCCAGCGGAAGAGGGAACGAAGGAGGAGGTGGAGCAAGGCAAGGATCTTAAACTGGTGTCGGGGCGGGACCGACTCAGAGGGAGCTTCAACGGTCTAGGCTTACAGACGTATGGCTGCGCGCCGCTACTGTCAAACCGCAAATGGATTTCAATAAAGACTTTTGTATATAAAGAGCAACTGGCGTTGGTCCTTTGTGAGCTGGGACCTGAGGCAGCTGTGACAGTAAGCTCCCTCTCCACAATTTTTTTTTTTTTTTTTTGGCAAGCTCACGAAGAAAGGCAGGCATGACTACGGAGGAGCAGCTGGCTACACTGCAGGAGGCAGTCTCGAAGCTTTAGGCAGAGGTAGCGGTCTCCAGAAAGAATGAAGAGGAAGCAGAAGCGCGCTGCAGGGATCTGCAAGCCAGGTGGGAACTTGTGTGCAAGGAAGGACTCCTGAGGTCCCGGGCGGAGGGGTTTGGCCTCGCAAAACGGGGGGGCAGCCTAGTAGCCCACTTCAATGGGGACCTGAAACACTATCCCAGCTTCAGAGCAGACGTTGTTTATGCGCTAAAGTTGCTTCGGAAAGACTTTAGAGATGAGGAGGAGAAAGTGGGTTTCATTATAACCCACCTGTATGGGGAAGCTAAAGCCTGGCTGCGCAATTTGTGGCGCGAAGATGGCCCCGCCCTTAGGAATTCAGATGCTTTTATAGCGGCCATGGACACTTGTTTTCAATCTACCGTGGACGTGGACGTCGCGAGGCGGGAGATGCATGGATTGCGGCAGGGCAAAGCTACAGTGAGACAATACCACTCTCGCTTCTTTGAGTTACTGAATGTGCTGCGCTGGGAGAAGGACTCCACGGCAGTGAGGGATCTCTTCTGGGAGGGGCTAAATGATTCCGTGAAGGATGAGTGGCAAGAGGGGACAGACCTAGCACCACAGCAGAAGTGGTACAGAGAGCGCTCACGATAGGGGTACGCCAGGAAGAACGCCCTTGGCACAGGGATGAGGGTCGTCTGGCATGCGCACCCCCCAGGGCACCTCCCTTTCTGCCCAGGGACCTAGGGAGCGCGCACTCCACGCCTCCGCTGGGGGAGGGAGAAGTACCGATGGAGATTGGTGGTGCCAAGGCTCAGACAGCAGCCAGAGCCCTAGCGCCAGGAGCAGTCAAGACGACGACTCCTAGAGGAAGCAGGAAGTGCTACATCTGCAATAGTGCAGGACATTTGGCCAAAGAGTGTCCCCAGAGGATCCAGAAGCACACTGCAGCCTTGGCAACAGTACAAGGAGCAGTGCAACAGGGGGAGCAGCTTCAGGGAAACGACAATGCCTGGCTGGAAGCAGAAGCACTGGGGCCCAGCCAGGCAAGTCAGTGAAGCAGTCCCCAGAGATCTTACAAGCCACAGACCCCCTCCCACCCAAGCCAGTGGTGCAGCTCACCGCATCGCTCCAGTTGCCGAATGGATCCACCCTGGAAGTCCCTATTACCATCGATTCCGGTAGTAACGCAGACTTTGTGGGGGTGGAGTTCGTCAAGCAGCATCGTATAGCGCTTCTGCCGGCCACGCTGCCACTACACGTCATCACAGTCGATGGCAGGAAGCTGCTGGGCGGGCAGGTGGTACAGCAAACACCTCCTATGGTGCTGCAAATTGGAAATCATTGAGAAGTCATCAGCTTTAACGTCACCCACCTGGCAGACACACCCATAGTGTTGGGCATGAGTTGGCTGGATAGGCACAGTCCGGCATTAGCGTGGTACCAGCGGCAGTTGACCTTCAGCTCCTCCTACTGCGCGGAACACTGCATCCAGACTGGCCAGGAAGAGGAGGGTCGCGAGGATGCACAGCAGCTACACCTCGGCATGGTGCAGGCGGTCCCCCACAAGTACAAGGCGTTTCTGGAGGTTTTTTGCGAGAAGGAAGCTGACCAGCTACCTCCCCACCGGCCCTACGACTGCGCAATTGACCTCTTACCAGGGGCGACGCTGCCGACAGCGAAGCTGTATTCCATGTCCGAGGACGAGATGCAGGAACTCAGGGAGTTCATAGAGCACAATTTGAAGCGGGGATTCATCCAACAATCCAAGGCAGTGGGGGGCAGTCCCGTGTTTTTCGTGAAGAAGAAGGACACGCCCCAAAAGAGATTGATCGTAGATTATAGGTTCATAAATTTGAAGACAAAGCCCAAAGCCTTTCCCATGCCCAGGATTGACGACTTGCTCGCGACGGTGAGGAAGGGGAGGATCTTCACCAAGTTGGATCTGCGCGGCGCATACAATCTCATACACATGCGGGAGGGTGATGAGTGGAAGACGGCCATGTTTACGCCGTTAGGCACCTATGAATACACAGTTATGCCATTTGGTCTCCAAAATGGCTCCCACTGTTTCCAAGCATTCATGCACCATGTGTTAGCGGGACTCCTTTACAAGAAGTGCGTATGCTTCCTCGACGACATCCTGATCTTCTCGGAATCGCAGGAGGCTCACAAGAGTGACGTAAAGGAGGTCCTGCAGAGACTACGGGAGCACAGACTTTACGCCAAGCTGGAGAAGTGCCAGTTCGACGTGACGGAGGTGGATTTTCTGGGCTACAGGCTGTCCGACAAGGGACTCGCCATGGACAGCGCCAAGGTCCGCGCGGTGTTGGACTGGAAGAGCCCGCGCAATCGCAAGGAGGTCCAGAGGTTCGTCGGCTTCGCCAACTTTTACCGCAAGTTCATCAGGGGTTTCGCGAAAGAGACGGCGGCTATCACAGACACCCTCAGTTCCAAGAAGAAAAAGTTCACCTGGACGGACCAGGTGGAACAGTCCTTTCGGAGACTCAAGAGCCTCTTCGCGTCCAAAGAACAGCTGCTACACGTGAATCCCAACAAACCAATGCGGGTTGAGACTGACACCTCAGACAGAGCGGTGGGGGCGGTCCTGTTGCAGGAAGATCCGCAAGGGAACTGGAGGCCCTGCGCTTTCTACTCCAGGAAGCTCAGCAAGTCGGAACAGAACTACACCATCTGGGACAGGGAGTTGCTGGCCATTCATGCGGCCTTCAAGGCGTGGCGGCACTTCCTCATCGGAGCCAGACACACCGTGCAGGTGCGCACAGACCACAAGAACCTGGAGTATTGGCGCACGGCGAAGCTCCTGAGCCAGAGGCACATACGCTGGTCGGAGTTCTTTGCGGATTTCGACTTCAGGATAGAATACATCCCGGGAGACAACAACGTCATTGCAGATGCACTCTCCAGGAAACCGCAGTATCTCGAGGAAGCGGCACCGGTGGCGGCCAAACACATTTTCGCACCGCAGGCGTGGGCATGCGCTTCAGCTACCGTGGACCTGGACGCGGTGCGTCGCGCGCTGCAGACGGATCCCTTCGCACAATCCAAGATGGAGGTTGTGCGAAGTGGCACAGCGAAGGACGACGAGATCCAGATACGCGACGGGCTGCTTACCCGCAAAGGTGCTCTCTATGTGCCGGGGGACGACCTACGCGCGAAAGTCCTGCAGCAATTGCACGGCGCGCCCAGCGCGGGACACTTCGGCAAGGAGAAGATGGCGGACTTAGTAGCCAGAGACTTTTGGTGGCCCCAGATGCGAGGAGAAGTCGCGGATTACGTCGCCAGGTGTGACACTTGCCAAAGAGCCAAACCAGTGCACAGGAAGCCGGCGGGACTGTTGGAACCGCTGCAGACGCTGCTAGAGCCGTGGGAGAAGGTGGCCCTGGACTTTGTCACAGATCTGCCCAGTTCGCGAGGCAAGACGGCGGTACTAGTGGTTGTAGACCTGTTCACCAAGATGGCGCACTTCATTCCTTGCGCGAAGGTGGCCACAGTGGAACAGACCGCCAAGCTGTTCATAGACCACGTGTTCAGGGTTCACGGCTTGCCACGGTCCATCCTGTCCGACTGGGGTCGTCAATTCATCTCCAGCTTCTGGCAGAAGCTGCTGGGTATCCTGAACGTCAAGATCAACTTAGCGTCGGCGAGACATCCGCAGACCAACGGACAAGCGGAGAGGGTCAACACCATCATGCAGCAGTACTTGCGATGCTACGCGAATCAACAGCCCTCGACCTGGGTGGACTATCTACCGCTAGCCGAGTTTGCCTACAACAACACGAAGCACGGGTCCACGGGGGTGACACCGTTCTTCGCCAACAATGGGTGGCATCCCAGAACCTTCCCGGGCTTAGAGACGACGGCGGAGGGGGAGCCGCAGGGAGCGGAGCACTTAGCAGCAGAGTTACAGGAGGTCCACGAGCAACTCAGAAGGCACTTGGAACTAGCTAAACACGCCTACAAAGTGCAGGCAGACAGACACAGGAAAGCAGGGGAAGACATTCAGGTGGGGGATTGGGTATGGTTAGCGGCCCAGGCGGTGCCGGCCAAATCGTTATCTAAGAAGAAGCTAGGACACAAGCAGCTAGGGCCGTACCAGGTCGAGGCACAAATCAATCCAGTGGCTTTCCGGTTGACTCTACCGGAAGGTTCCAGAATGCACCCGGTCTTTCATAGGTCGGTGCTCACACCCTACAAGGCACCGCACAGGTTTCAGGCGCCAGGGACCGCACCAGACCCATGCAGAAAATCACCAGCAGGGGGGAAGTCGCCGAGGCCGACGCCACTCAACGAGGTCACGGAGATTTTGGACTCGAGATGGGGGGAGGAGGGAGTAGAATATCTCCTCGCCAGGGAAGGTACCCCGGCCAGCGCCAACAGTTGGGTACCGGACTACGCCCTGGATGAGCAGTGTCTCAAAGACGAGTTCCATGCACTCTACCCACACAGACCCATGCCAGCAGATTTTTTCCACGATTGGCTTTTCACACTCACACTTTCAGCCAGCACGTTCCAGGGGTTCTCGTCCGCTGAGGAAACTACCCCGGAATCGAGCCCCCCGAGGGGATCCTGCTCGGGGGTTGACACAGACCGCTCCTATTGGTGGGACGATCAGCCGGAGGTGGGGTGGCGCAGAGAGCTGTTAAGGGGGCCCTGGCACGCAGCAGCACCTGAGGTAAAGGGGGGAGAAACGGACATGGACGTGTTGGGGGAGGATCCCGGGTTCGAGCACGACTACACAGAGATGGAAGCAGAGGAGATCGACGCAGACGAGCACACTACGGACTGGCCGGATCCCGATGACCAGCGGCACACGGGGGAGAACGAACAGTTTCAAGCATTAACCCCCACAGCAATGGAGCACCCAGAACCCGCACCCGAGGAGAGGGAGGGGGAAGGGGGGCTTCGAGGGGGGGATGGATGTCAGGGGTTCAGGGACGGAGGCACAGCGGAGAGAGGAGATGGAGAGCGAATGGGAAGAATCTGGGGACAGCGGGGAGGAGAATGACAGTGATCAGAGGGATTCCATGAGTCTCTCCAGCGAATCAGAGGATTCCCAGAAGGGGGCGCCGGTGGTCAGGACAAGGGGGGTGCCGGGGGGACGCACCAGGAACAAGGGGCCAGCGGGGATTCCCAGAGCGGCAGCTGGAGATCAGGACCAGCTTCCCCACCAGAGCATAGCGGGGGGGGGAAGGTTCCTGTGTGCCAGGGGCAGCGTCCCTTCCAGCAGGGAGAGGGGATGAGTCAGGGGTGACCGCGCCTCCATCGGAGGAAGGGGGAATGGAGGGGAGGTCAGAACCAGCCATCCTCCCGGAAGGGAGGGAAAGCAGTGACGGGAGTAGTGTAACGGTCAGAAGAAAGGTTGGGGGCTGGGTGCGCGCGCCAAGTTCAAATGTACAGGCGCGCGGGACAGCAGAGCCCCCAGATTGGGAGCCAGGTCCTAAAGCCCGCCGGAGGGAGGGGGAACAATCCGGGGAATCTTCAGCGTCAGAGGAGTCTAGGAGGGCGAGACCCCAAGGGGCAGGAGGACCCAGCGGAAGAGGGAACGAAGGAGGAGGTGGAGCAAGGCAAGGATCTTAAACTGGCGTCGGGGCGGGACCGACTCAGAGGGAGCTTCAACGGTCTAGGCTTACAGACGTATGGCTGCGCGCCGCTACTGTCAAACCGCAAATGGATTTCAATAAAGACTTTTGTATATAAAGAGCAACTGGCGTTGGTCCTTTGTGAGCTGGGACCTGAGGCAGCTGTGACAATATGCAATAAAGTCCTTCCATTCTTCCTTAAATTCGTTGCCATCTCTTTCTCTTAGTTTCATTGTCATTTTCGCCATTTCAGCATATTCCATTAATTTAATTTGCCAATCTACTTTGGTTGGGACACCTTCTTTCCAATGTTGTGCAAGCAATACTCGTGTGGCTGCAGTCTCATACATAAGTTCTTTTGTTATCTAGGTATATCTACTCCTGTAATTCCTAGTAGGAATGCTTCTGGTAATTTGACAAAAGTTATTTTATACATTTTTTTCATTTCATTATAAATCATTTCCCAATAGTTTTTTTACTATTTTACATTCCCCTACACATGAAAAAACATCCCTTCCGTTGTTTTACATTTCCAACACTTATTTTCTTTAGATTTGTACATTTTTGCTAATTTGACTAGTTACATACCATCTATACATCATTTTCATATAATTTTCTTTAATCGCTACACATGCTGTAGATTTAATCCCACTCTTCCATAGTTTTTCCCATTCCTCCATCTGAATATTGTGTCCCACATCTTGTGCCCATTTAATCATGACTAAGATGAGACTCTTTCCAATTACTGTTATGAAATGTAAGCATTCATGTTTATTAAAAGCATATGACCACTCCTTGCTGGCACAGGTATGATCAAGTAGGGCATGGAGCGGTTGTCTGCCTCTCTCTGTTTCAAGAGACTGCTGCTGTTTAAGGAAGGCCTTCAAAGGGTTTCCTACAAAATTTGTCCCCATTGTGTCATGGATGGCCTGAAAAGTTGTGCCCTATCTCACTTTGCTGCTTCCCCCCAAGCACCTACAAGTTCTTGCTTTGGACTGTGACATACTAACATGGGGCCTCTGTGAAACCAGCACCCATGTGGTCCTGAGAGCACACTCCCTCCCAAAGGATCTTTAGTGGGAGTCACACAGAGTGCTGTCCTTAATGTGTGTATCTGAACCCTCCCAAACGACAAAGGTGAGTCCACATGAAAATAATATAAAAAATAAGACATTTATTATAAAGGTAGTTTTATCAAGGAGAAGGGGACGACAAAGGACGAGATGGTTGGACAGTGTTCTCGAAGCTACAAACATGAGTCTGACCAAATTGCGGAAGACAGAAGTGCCTGGCGTGCTCTGGTCCAGGGGGTCACGAAGAGTCGGACACGCCTAAACAACAAAGTTTTATCAACAAAGTGCAGCAGCATACACACAATTCTAGGCACATATAAAAGCAATATTCTAACTTTCTAAAATAAGCATTCTAAATAAGGGTCCAAATTAAACAGGGGAGGTTAATTAGAAAGATAGTCACAAGTTAGTTCTCTTTTTTTTCTCATAAAATTTTTATTGGTTTTACAAAATTTTTGAAAACAAACACTTAAAAAGACAAACATACATGTATAATTTCATGACATATTTTCATAAACCTCTTTTCTGAGGCTTCCCCATACCCCCCCTTTCTGCATCCCAATGTCCATAATTTTATAGCAACTCCCAATTGTTACTTTCCAGCCTCTGTCATCTTAGTCATCTCTGCATTCTAACCTTATATCACTGTATCCCTTTGTTTCTGAAAACCACAACACTCTAACTTTCATTAAGTTTATAATAGTCCTTAAGATAATTTTTGAATTTTCTCCATTCTTCTTCCGTCGTCTCTTTTCCTTGGTCACGGATTCTGCCTGTCATCTCAGCCAGTGTCATATAGTCCATCACTTTCATCTGCCATTCTTCCAGAGTGGGTAGATCTTGTGTCTTCCAATACTTTGCGATGAGTATTCTTGCTGCTGTTGTAGCGTACATAAAAAAAGTTCTATCCCCCTTTGACACCAATTGGCCGACAATGCCCAAGAGAAAGGCCTCTGGTTTTTTAGAAAAAGTACACTTAAGTACCTTTTTCATTTCATTATAGATCATTTCCCAGAAAGCCTTAATCTTCGGGCATGTCCACCAAAGGTGGTAAAAGGTACCTTCAGTCTCTTTACATTTCCAACATTTATTGTCGGGTAGATGATAAATTTTTGCCAGCTTGACTGGGGTCATGTACCACCTGTATACCATTTTCATAATATTTTCCTTTAAGGCATTACATGCCGTAAATTTGATACCGGTGTTCCATAACCATTCCCAGTCATCTGACATGATGTTATGACCGACATCCTGTGCCCACTTAATCATAGCTGATTTGACTGTTTCCTCCTGTGTATTCCATTTCAGCAACAAGTTGTACATTCTAGATAAATTCTTAGTACTGGGTTCTAACAATTCAGTTTCTAGTTTTGATTTTTCCATCTGGAAGCCAATTTTCCTGTCCTGTTTGAAAAATTCCATTATTTGATGGTATTGAAACCAATTTTGTACCTTGTGCCTCAATTTCTCATAACTTTGCAATTTGAGCTTATCTCCATCTTGTTCCAAGATTTCCCAATACTTCGGCCATCCGACCTCCATATTGAGTTTCTTCACTGCCTTGGCCTCCACTGGTGAGACCCATCTAGGGGTTTTGTTTTCCAACAGATCTTTGTATCTTATCCAAACATTAAACAATGCTTTTCTAACAATGTGATTCTTAAAGGCACTATTGACTTTATCATACCATAGATATGCATGCCAGCCAAAAGCATTATTAAAGCCTTCCAGATCTAAGATGTCTGTATTTTCGAGGAGCATCCATTCTTTCAGCCAGCAAAATGCTGCTGCCTCATAGTACAATTTCAAGTCCGGCAGGGCAAAACCCCCTCTTTCTTTAGCATCTGTCAATATTTTAAATTTGATTCTGGGCTTTTTGCCCTGCCAGACAAATTTCGAAATATCTTTCTGCCACCTCTTAAAACATTCCATCTTATCCAGAATCTGCAAGGTCTGAAACAAAAATAGCATTCTAGGCAATACATTCATTTTAATCACAGCAATTCGGCCTAACATTGACAATTTCAAATTTGACCATATTTCTAGATCTTTTTTAATTTCTGACCAACATTTTTCGTAGTTGTCTTTATACAAATTCACATTTTTAGATGTCAAATAAACCCCTAGGTATTTCACCTTCTTAACCAGTGTCAACCCTGTCTCCTCTTGAAACTTCTCCTTTTCAGTATCTGTTAAGTTTTTTCCTAAGACTTTGGTTTTTTGTTTATTCAACTTAAATCCAGCCACCTGGCCAAACTGTTGTATTATTTCTAAAACCTTTTTCGTACTAGTGTTTGGCTCTTGCAAAGTCAATACTAGGTCATCTGCAAACGCTCTTAACTTGTAATGTTTAGCTCCGACCTGCACTCCTTTAACCTGCTGGTCTTCCCTTATCATATTCAGCAACACCTCCAGAACTGAAATAAAAAGTAATGGGGAAATTGGGCACCCCTGTCGTGTTCCTTTCTCTATCTTAAGTTCCTCCGTCACTACATTATTTACAATCAATTTAGCTTTTTGTTCAGAGTATATTGCAGCCATACCATTCTCGAAACCTTGACCTACCCCCATCCCATGAAGATTCTTTATCATAAAACTCCAAGAAATATTGTCAAAGGCTTTCTCCGCGTCCACAAAGATCAATACTGCTTTAGTGTTTATGTTCACCTCTAGCTTTTCCAAAATGTCTATCACATTTCTTACATTGTCTGCTAGGTGTCTTTTGGGGAGAAAGCCTGCTTGGTCCCTATGAATCTTCTCCATCAACACTTTTTTAAATCTTTTTGCCAAAATGTCTGCAAAAATTTTGTAATCCACATTAAGTAGTGATATTGGGCGGTAGTTCTTCAGTTGAGTCTTTTCAGTCTCTGTCTTTGGTATGAGTGAAATATATGCTTCTTTCCACGATTCAGGTGCCTTTTTCCCCTCAAGGATCTCATTACAGACTTCTTTTAATGGTTGAATCAACCATTCCTTCAGCGATTTGTAATATCTTGAAGTCAATCCATCTGGTCCCGGAGATTTGCCCAGTTGCATATTCTGGATGGCAGCCTCTATCTCTTGTTCTGTTATTCTCTGGTTCAGATCCATCTTACTTTGATGAGAGATTTTTTGTAATCCATATTTGTCAAGGAATTTGTCTATATCTTCTTCATTTTGCTGGCCTTGAGTATAAAGTTTTTTAAAGTAACTCAGGAAGCAATTTCTAATTTCATTAGGTTTAGATATATTCTTTCCATCCACTTCTAGGCTTGTAACTGTATTTAATTTCTGCCTTTTCTTCAATTGCCATGCCAGAAGTTTGCCACATTTATTTGCTGATTCAAATGTCTTTTGCTTCATCTGCTTTATCTTCCATTCAATCTCTTGGTTCATCAATTCCATATATTGTGTTTGATATAACTTGATCTCTCTTAAAATCTCCTGGGACTTTGGTTTTACTCTTAATTTTTCCTCTCCTTCCTTTATCTTTTCCAAAATCTTTTCTTTTTTCTCATTTTGTTTTTTCCTCTTTATTGAGTTTTGTTGAATCAAGAAGCCTCGCATCACCGCTTTGCTTGCGTCCCAGATCACTCTTTTCTCAACGTCAGTCCTCAAATTTATTTCAAAATAGTCTTTTAAGGTTTTTTGAGCCTTCATAAGGATCTCCTTGTCTCGAAAGAGGGTGTCATTCATTCTCCATCTAAATTGACCAGTTGTTGTAAGTTTCATTTCCATCTTCACGGCGTTATGGTCGGAGCAAGTTTTTGGGCAGATTTCTACCTTCTTAATCTTTGGAGCCATTCCATTAGTAATCCAAATTTGATCAATTCTGGTCCAGGTCATCATTGCTTGGGAGAAAAAGGTTCCCTCTCTCTCCAGAGGGTTCCTTGTTCTCCATATATCTATCAAGTCCATATTTTCAGTCATTTCAAAGAAAGTCTTAGGAAGTCTCCCTTCCTTACTAATTGTTAGTCTTTGTGCCTTATCCATATTAGTGGAGACCACTCCGTTCATGTCTCCCATAATTATCATATTGTAATCCAGATAGTCCATCAAGGTTTCATGGAGTTTCTTAAAGAAGTCAGATTTGCCTTCATTTGGTGCATAAATTCCAACAACTAAGAGTTTTTCTCCTTGTACTTGTATCTCCACTGCCAAATATCTCCCTTGTTCATCTTTAAATATCATTTTTGGAGCCCATTTCTCTTTCACATATATTACAACTCCTCTTTTCTTAACTTTGTCTGATGAAACGAATTCTTGTCCTAGCCTTTTGTTTGTAAGTAGTCTCCTGTGGGCTCTAGTTATATGAGTTTCTTGTAGGCATATCAAATCCAGCTGTTCTCTATTCAATATATGAAATACTTGTCTTCTCTTCAAAGGCCCATTGAGCCCATTACAATTCCAGCTAAGGAATTGCAAAGCCATCTTGTTATTTCCCTAAAGCTCCTCCAACAGCTCCAAGTTGTTGCTCTTCTTCTGATGGTGGTAGTTTTTGTCCAATCGAGAGATTCAAAATATCTAGTGCTCTCCTCTGTTCTGCAAGTACGTCCACAGTTCCCTTCTGCAGGTCCTCCTGGTATCTTGCCAAGAATTTGTCTTTATCTTGAATTGTCTTTATTTTCACCTTCTTTGCCTTGTAGTCGAATGACAGTCCTTGTGGAAATTCCCACCTAAAGCGGATGGAGTTTTTCTTTAGCAGAAGAACCAGGTCCTTGTAGAAATTTCTTAGATCCAGAATGTATTTTGGGATGTCTTTGAAGATCTGTACAGTTGAGTTGCAAATTTGCAGGGCCTTTTCAAAATGTAGTCCTAATATTTTGTCTCTTTCCTCCTTGGATCTGAATGTAATCAGGCAGTCTCTCGGAGTCTTTCTGTCCTGCTTTTTACCCAATCTGAAAGCTGTTGTAATTTTAAATTCGTCTTCCTCCAGATCCCAACAGTCCACAAACTCCCGTGTCAAGTATTCCGCAAGGTTGTCTCTCTCATTCTCCGGAATCGATCTTAATTTCAAATTCCTCTCTTTTCTCTGTAACTCCCACAAGGCCAAAGTTGCATCATGCTCATAAACCTTCTTAGCAATCGGCTCTAATTTCTCCTGCGTCTCTCCAGCAACAGCTTTAGCATCTTCGGCAATTTGACGTGTAGTAGCGTTTTCCTCCACCAGTTTATTGATAGATTCTGTGTTCTGGTTTAGTCTTACTGATATTTCTGTTAATTTTTGTGTATTTTCTGAAGTCTGTTTTGTCAAAGACTCCAGAGTTTGATTTATCTTGAGCAGAGCGTCTGTCACAGCTTCCATAGAGGCAGCTGCTCCTTTTTCTTGTTCTGTTGTTCCTGCTGGTCCTGGAGTTGCAGCTGAAATTGAGCCTCTTTTCTTTGTCTGTTGCTGTTGCAGCTGTTGTTGTTGTTGCCTAATTTTGGCTCTTGTGACAATCTCTTCTTGTGCGCCACTCATGTCAAGGTCACTTCCCACGGGAACTGTTTCCCGTTGGAAAATTCCACTGTCCTAGGCCGTGCCGAACTTTACTTTACCCTCTAGGGGGAGCAAATCAAAATGGCCACAGAATAAAGTATCCAAATACAAGAGCAAAGGAGGATGTCCAGAGATATAAAAAAGAGAGATTAACACAGTCAAAGTCAATGTTACTAAAGGCTTGTAGCTGCAAGCTGCCACAGTTTCCCAGTTTATGCTGTTTCTTCTTGTAATAAACTGTAGCCAGTCACTGTATAAACTTTGTGTCAAAGTATCACTTTGCAGGCAAAAGTCAGTTCAGTGACCTATTGTTCTAAAGAGGCAGACCGTTTCGTACTTTCAATAGATAAGACAGCGGAGGATTTTTACTTCAGGTAAATCATGCAGTTATTAAAGTCTCATTCACCTCCCCTCTGCCCTGCTAGCTGGAGGGGAGATCTAAGGTCTAAGTGCCCGGTTTAGTTAATTAAAAAGCAGGTTTCAGCGGATGCAAGTTTAAAGTCCCGTTGCTTTCACTTTCATGCAGTCGGGGGGAGGCAGACTTCCTTGATTTGATCTCCCCGCTTTTAGCTCAATTTTCAAAATTTAAAGGGTCCCGATTGTATTTCAGTTCCTACTCACGGGAATTCCGTCCAGATTTTCTTTTCAGGAAGAAATCGGCGCTCTCCGCTTATGGCGACGCGGCTTCACTTCGCAGGCTGGGTAACGACTCTCAGCACCGCGCTCACTCCCGATGCCGATCCGTAGCCTTTAAAAAGGCTCTTTCACGGTACCGGGGGGCGCAAAGGTGCCCACCGAGTCTCCTTGTTCTCAGGCTTCAGCGCCTGAGATTTTAGGGGTCCCCCGCTCGCCGTAGCGGGTAAGACCCGAACTTGCGAAGCAGTCCTTCTCCGGAGCTCGGAGGCAGGGCCGCCATTAAGCGCTGGCACGGACCGGAAGTCCCACAAGTTAGTTCTCTTGGCACCTGCTGGAGTGCTCCTGAAACTGTGAGTGTGCACACCTGTGAGTGTGCAGGTGATCTGACCTGAGGTTGCCTGACTCATCCTGGAAGTGCCATTATTCTGTCTAGTTTGTATTTTCAGTTCTATGGCATTCCCAGTTGGTTGAAGGAACGTGGCACCAGAATCTTAAAGCGGAGGCGTCAGGACCTTTTGCTTACTAATTATCCCATAGCCATTGTTGCAACCTAGCTTACTGAGGAGGAGTGAATTGTTATGTATCTTCCTGACCTAGCTGGCAAGAAGGTCAGGGGTAGCCTGAGGAACGGTGTCTTTCCCCATTTAAACTGTCCCAGACTCTCCCGAAGGGAGAATTGCCCTGTGCATGGATCCTGCTTGCGAGTTTCCCACAGGCATCAGGCCAGCCCCTGGGAGAGCAGGATAAAGCACTAGATGGGCTGTTGGCTGGATCCGGCAGAACTCTTCTGGGTTTTTTTTTTAAAAAAAATTTATTAAGTTTTAACAATACACAGTATAAAAGAAAAAATACAGAGACAAGAACAAAAGAGATATAAAAATACAAAATACATACTACAAAATACAACAATACAAACATTAAACACAAAAATACAAAAATGCATACATTAAAAAACTAATAGTAAAAAAGAAAAAACACATATAGGAAAAACACAAAAATTCCCTCTTCCTTAGTTTTATATCTTAAATTCACATATTTTCCTGACTTCCTCACATCCCCCGTTCTTGTATCCCTTTTAAAATTTGGTTCAGCAAATTCATAGCCCTTAATTTATCTGTTGTTGGTTTAATCTTAATTGTTATCTTGTTGCTAGAACCCCCACAGTTCATTTCAATGTCATCAACATTCAGAAATTTTACAATATTTCTGCAAATAGATTTTAAATTTTCCCCAATCTTCTTCCACTTGCTCTTCTCCCTGGTCTCGGATTCTGCCAGTCATCTCCGCCATCTCCATGTAGTCAATTAGTTGCATCTGCCAGTCTTCCACGGTGGGTAGATCTTCTGTCTTCCAATGTTTTGCTATAAGAACTCTTGCTGCTGCTGTAGCGTACATAAAAAAAGTTCTATCCTTCTTTAACACCGATTGGTCAACTATGCCCAGGAGGAAGGCCTCTGGTTTCTTCAGGAAGGTATATTTAAATACCCTTTTCAGTTCATTATATATCATTTCCTAGAAAGCCTTAATCCTTGGGCACGTCCACCAAAGGTGAAAGAAAGTACCTTCAATTTCTTTACACTTCCAACATTTATTATCGGGCAAATGATATATCTTTGCAAGCTTGACTGGGGTCATGTACCACCTATACATCATTTTCATAATATTCTCTCTTAAGGCATTACATGCCGTGAATTTAATCCCGGTGGTCCACAACTTGTCCCAGTCAGCGAACATAATGTTATGGCCTATGTCTTGTGCCCATTTTATCATTGCCGATTTTACTGTTTCTTCCTCAGTATTCCATTTCAACAGCAGATTATACATTCTCGAAAGTGTCTTTACATTGGGTTCTAACAATTCTGTTTCTAACTTTGATTTTTCCACCTGGAAACCATTTTTTTTGTCCAAGTTATAAACCTCTCTTATTTGAAAATAATGTAACCAGTCTCACACCTTCTCCTTAAGCTTGTCATAACTCTGCAATTTCAGTTTGTCACCTTCCTGTTCTAGAATTTCCCAGTATTTTGGCCATTTAGCCTCCATGTTCAGTTTTTTCAAAGCTTTCGCTTCCATAGGTGATAGCCACCTTGGTGTTTTACTCTCTAAAAAATCTTTATACCTTATCCAGACATTGAACAATGCTTTTCTGACAATATGGTTTCTAAATGCCTTATGTGCTTTAACCTTGCCATACCAAAGATATGCATGCCACCCAAATATATTGTCATACCCTTCAAGGTCCAACACATCCGTGTTCTCAAGAAGCAGCCATTCCTTCAGCCAGCAAAAAGCTGCTGACTCATAGTAAAGTTTTAAGTCTGGCAGGGCAAACCCCTCTCTGTCCCGGCAGAACTCTTCTGATGTCCTTATGTCCAGAGGGATTCCAAATGAGCAAACCAATCAGTGGGCCATTTCCTCTCTTGCACGGTGACCTCCTTCCTCAAGAAGTTCCAGAGCCTGAAGAAGGGCAGAGGCCAGGTGAGGGAGACCAGAAGCAGAGTCTGAAAGGGCCTCAGTGCGTCCTTGGAGCAATCTGTGGCGCTGCAGTCTCTGGCCAGCTGTTTCCTGGGGGCTCCTCCTCTGGAACAGGCCAGGACACCTGTCAAGGAGCTGTAGGGGGCGAGCACAGGCCATTCATGGGGCAGGAAAGAACAAGAGGCATAAAATGGAATTAGCTTTTATGCGCAGCAAGCAACAACACAGCCCAGTCTCCCACAGCAGACGGAGACTGAGGCGAGGGGGTGGGCTCGTCCTCTGAGCCTGCCTGGCCTGTCGCTCAGCAACTGCAGGTCTGTCCTCAAAAGGGATGTCAGAGCCAGCAGGACTGGGACTGCCCAGCCGCTGAGCAGCAGATGCAGTCTCCAGTACATAAAATTCCAATAGGTAATAAATTTTCCTTTCTTTTTCCTACTTTCCACCCCATTTTCCATGGTGTTTCTTTATTCTATCATATTGCTGCACCCCAACTTCACTCTTTTGTATCATAGCAAAAATACAATCATCTCCAATTATTTCCATTGCTCATAGTTCAAATCCTGCTCGCGAATTTGTGATATTATAATATTTCTTCAAATAGTCCTAAAAAGACTTCCATTAAACATAAATCAGTCATGGTTAAGTTCTCTTATTTTAGCTGCCAGCTTTGTTGATCTATTCTTTGCTTATCCATTCTTTTCTGCTGGGAACTTCTTCATTGTTCCATTTCTGTGCATAGAGAATCCTAGCTGCTGTAGTTACATACACAAATAACCATCTTTTTTTGAACTTCTAGCCCTATAACCCCAAAAGCTTCAGTTTTGTTTTGTTTTTTTCATTTGAGGGGTATAATCACTCTGAACAGAAAAAAGTCATATATCGTTCCCCAAAATTCCTCGTTTTCATTCAGGTCCACCACACTTTCTCATCCTGGTCTTCTTTTATCTTCTTCCAGCTGCCCATGATTGTCAAGGAGATTTACAGACATCTCCACAGGATCACAGACAAAAAAAGACACTTATGGCAGTGGCCACCTCACATCAAGACTGCAGTGTGCAACCTCGTCTCAAAACGGAAGAACTCAGTGGTAGACATCCTTCTGGAATGCTCTCTGGAATGTGAAGAGTAAGAGATGAGTCATTAATCCCGCTAATATTATTTTTATTTTATTTTTAAAATTACTCTAATCCTAATGTACACCAAGCCCACCTGGTGACATGCCAACCAGGTGAGTTACTGATGGATATATCCATCTTGCTTGCAAATCTCAGGGCATCTCAGATGCCCTGCATAACCTGCGATCCACCAAGCCAGGCCACAGCCCATCAGCCACGGATGGAGATTTCCCAACTCTGGGGCATCTCCCAGGTTTTTCAAGTAGAGCTGCCAACTTTTTGTCTCCTGGAAACTGCTTGATCTGCAGGAGTGAGGCTTTCTTCCACGCTGTGAAAAGCAGTACACAGTGTGGATCAAATTTCTGTTCAAGATTCAGGTGGAAGCCATGCCAGGTTTCCCACACACACACCTGGACAGTTGGCAGGGATGGGAAACAAATTCTGTTCCAAAACAAAAACAGCAGATGTAGACTGAGGCAAGGGGTGGGCTCCTCTGAGCCTGCCTGGCCTGTCACTCAGCAACGTGCAGGTCTCTCCTCAAGAGGGATGTCAGCGGGGAGGAGAGCCAGCATGACTGGGACTGCCCAGCCACTGAGTAGCAGATGCAATCTCTGTCCATGTCTGCGCTCACACTGAGACTCTCAACCTCAGGCCTTGTCCTGGAAGAGCCTCCTTCTTCTGAACCCTCCTTGATGGCTCAAACCTCCTGCTTCAAGCGCCTCCCAGCTCCTCCCTTCCCCAGGCTGCTCCCCACCATGATCCAGGGTTTAGGGGTCGTCGTCTGAGGTCCTCCTGGCTAGGCGGTGCCCACCACTCTTACTCATCCAGCCAGTCCTTGACATTACCATACAAACCCCACTAGCCCTCTGTCCTGATTTCCCAATTGGTCTCTGCTCGTGACCTTCGTTCCTCCAACTACATCACCCTCCAAGGATTTCGTACCCACACAGTCACACCCTCAGTGCCCCTTGTAGTAGGAACCACTTTTCAGCATTCCCTGTATCTGGGGCAGATTTTCATAATTTTGGGTTAGATCAGAGCAGCCAACATGTGGCCCTCAATGCGTTTCTTGGCAGCCCTCAGCAACCTTTGAGGCGCCCATACACACCTGTAGCCCTTGCACTGCCTTCCCAAAGCTGGGTAAGCAAGGTGCTGGGCATGGGAAGGAGGCATGAGGGATCTGTCAGGGTTCTAGAGTCCTCCAGCTTCCTTCCCAAAGCTTAGTTAGCTCTTCCCAGCTTTGGGAAGAGGGTGGGAAGGCTCTAGGTCCTGCCAGGGCCTTGTGCCTCCTTCCCAAATCCCAGTGCCTCACTTGTCTACCTTTGGGAAGGCAGCATGAGGGCCGGGGTGTGTGTGTCAAATTTTGGCCTCGCTCCCCACTCCCACAGTGTGCAGCAGGTTCCGTGATGAACTACTCGTGTGGCCCACTTGATATGAAAAATTGGAGCACCCTGATTTAGATGTTGTATATTTCTGCTCTGGTGCCTCTGCGTGAGGGGTGGATTACAAATACTTCCAGTGAATAAATGATGCATGTTAATGTATTTTGGTGTTTAATGAAGCCAAGAACTGTATCACAAGATTCAAAGGAGTCAAAATGCAAGGCATCTTTGCATTGTGAGCTGCACATGAGTCTGGGAGGTGTGGTCTGGTCAGAATCCACAAATACTGATATTTAAACCACCCCTATTATTATCTGGGATGGAAGGATCTGTCCAAATTGGTTCTCTCAGTGTCTCATTTCTCCACTCTTCGATTCAGTTCCACACATTTTGCAGCAATCATCAAATCTTTTTTTTTAAAAAAAAATGCTCATGAAAATTTATCATAATTTTAGTGCAAATTTCTCCTGATAAACATGTTTTTGCGAGCAAATCCCACTAATGTAGCACATTTATGCATTTTTAAAAATGCACACTTCCCCCAATATGTGCATTTATGCAAACACAGGTTGTATGAGTACATTGCAAAAATCATAGCTGTGCGAATTTTAAAAGACAGCAGTATTTTGTTTCAAATATTCTTTCTGAAAGTGTAGATTTGATAGGTTTGTCTTTCTTTCCTTTTTTAAAATGATTTTTATTAAGTTTCCATTTACCAAATTACACATATCATACCAATTAGTCCAAATTATATCAGTCCACATCATAAAGTCCAAATATTTTCCGGATTATAAATTTTTGTGGGGGATACCCATGCTTCTCGATTGGCCGGAGTCCATACATCTATATTTCTGCTGCTTTTCTGATGTTTTCCAGTCCCATCTTCTCAACTCTTTGTTGTTACTCATATTCCTTTTCTGTCACCTCCGAGTTCTCTCCACAAGTGGGTTGAAAGAAAGTTTATATCTCTGTGTGGGCTTTTGTAATGGTCTCTCGTAAATCTCTCGCAGAAATCCAATAATCAGGACATTCGTTCAAGCAGACACTCGATCTTGTCACTCCGATGAAATACAGTCTAAATGTCCGCTCATTAACTTTCCAGACCCGCTGCATCATAAATTAGTCCTCCAGGAGGGTAGCCTTTTAAGTTTTACGATCCCAAGCTGATAACCGGTCCACGGCTTTTCCTCCCTAGACCCTATATCCTGCAGCGAAGGTCTGCCTGTCCATATCGAGTCCAATTTCTTACTGCGTCACAGAGAGAGACTCTTTTCTTTTCCAAATCTTTCACAGAATAAAACCTTCAATTCATATTTTTTCCCTACACAGTTCATTTTTAAACCCTCTTGCAAATTAGTCGTTGAGACGGTTCTTTAAGGGGGAGGGTTGTTAAATTAATCACATGAAAAAGTAGAAAGTCTTCCCCCCCTTTCCGTTCCGTGTACCAAAATGTCTACCATTCTCTGATGTTATCTCTGTTCCTTCCGTCCCGTTCTCAGTGGTAAAATTATTAGCAGGTCAAAACAGACAGTTCTTTAAGGGGGAGGGTTGTTAAATTAATCACATAAGAAAGTAAAAAGTCTCCCCCCCCTTTCCATTCCTCCTACCAACATGTCTGCAATTCTCTGATGTTATCTCTATTCCTTCCGTCCCAATCTTCTTCATCTCAGTGGTAAAATAATTAGCAGATAAAAACACTCCTGACCTCTCTTGAAGCATGTGCATTTACTTTCTCCAATTGTTTCTTCTTTTTAAGCAACGCAACCAGATTCGCTCCTGAAAGTAGCTTCCAGGAGTTCCAAGCCTGTTTGAGGGCTTTCCATCCTGTGCCTCACCCCCTCCTTCAATCGAACTCGGGGGTGATTTATGGCATCCACGGGTGAGTACAGCGTCTTCCCCTTCCCAGGGAGACGAGGGAGACTGATTTTACTTCCCATAATCAGCCTCTAATTACCGTATTTTTCGCTCTATAAGACGCACCAGACCACAAGGCGCACCTAGTTTTTGGAGGAGGAAAACAAGAAAAAAAATATTCTGAATCTCAGAAGCCAGAGCAGCAAGAGGGATTGCTGCGCAGTGAAAGCAGCAAGCCCTCTTGCTGTTCTGGCTTCTGGGATAGTTGCGCAGCCTGCATTCGCTCCATAAGACGCACACACATTTCCCCTTACTTTTTAGGAGGGAAAAAGTGAGTCTTATAGAGCAAAAAATACGGTACCTCGTTCAAGCTGGATAGATGGTATTGTCGGCCATCTTCCAAGGCGCCCCTAGCGGGCCCCCTTGATAGGTTTGTCTTTCAGTGCTTACGCAATCAGATTTATCGTCCGTCCCTCATGATCACTGATTGCAATAAAGAAAATGACATGATTGACACACATCATTTTCCTTAGGCTTCATATCGCCACATATCTCAAATATTGATGGCACTGAAGGAATTCGGCCACACAGTCATAGCTAGGAAGAATGAGATGCTTGAGGTAAGGGTGCCAAATGAAAAAGGAGCATTGCAAGAGTGTAGGTCAGCCATCCCCAACCTGGTGCCCCTTCCCCATCCATGTTTTGAACTGGAACTCCCATCAGCCCCAGACAGCATGGCCAATGGTTAGACACGATGGGAGCTGTAGCACAACAATATCTGAAGGGCACCAGGTTGAGACGATCCTCAATTGGGTCCTTAGCTGCTGTTTACATTCACACCAAAGCATATGAAACAGCCTCTGGGTTCCTATTATCTACAAAAACAGAGCTGAATTGGAAGAGAATGAATCCTGCCCCAGGGTTCTGTCTTGGGCCTGTTGTTGATCACCTATTTTTAAATAAATGCCTTGGACGAAGGAAATTGAGGGGATGCTCAACAAATTTGCAGATGACAATGCCGCAAAAGACAGAATCGGGATTCAAGATGACCTCAACAGATTGGAGAACAAGGCCCAAACTTACAAAACGAAATACAGTAGGGACAAATGCCAGGTTCTACATTTAGGCAGGAAGAACCAGATGCACAAATATAGGATGGGAGACACGTGACTTGCCAGTAGTATGAGTTTCCTGGAGGGAAAAAATGAATCTTGTAAGTCTGCACAACAACTCCATGACTTCATAGAATCATAGAATCATAGAGTTGGAAGAGACCACAAGGGCCATCGAGTCCAACCCCCTGCCAAGCAGGAAACACCATCAGAGCACTCCTGACATATGGTTGTCAAGCCTCTGCTTAAAGACCTCCAAAGTAGGAGACTCCACCACACTCCTTGGCAGCAAATTCCACTGGCAAACAGCTCTTACTGTCAGGAAGTTCTTCCTAATGTTTAGGTGGAATCTTCTTTCTTGTAGTTTGGATCCATTGCTCCGTGTCCGCTTCTCTGGAGCAGCAGAAAACAACCTTTCTCCCTCCTCTATGTGACATCCTTTTATATATTTGAACATGGCTATCATATCACCCCTTAACCTCCTCTTCTCCAGGCTAAACATGCCCAGCTCCCTTAGCCGTTCCTCATAAGGCATCGTTTCCAGGCCTTTGACCATTTTGGTTGCCCTCCTCTGGACACGTTCCAGTTTGTCAGTGTCCTTCTTGAATTGTGGTGCCCAGAACTGGACACAGTACTCCAGGTGAGGTCTGACCAGAGCAGAATACAGTGGCACTATTACTTCCCTTGATCTAGATGCTATACTCCTATTGATGAGGCCCAGAATTGCATTGGCTTTTTTAGCTGCCGCGTCACACTGTTGGCTCATGTCAAGTTTGTGGTCAACCAAGACTCCTAGATCCTTTTCACATGTACTGCTCTCAATCCAGGTGTCACCCATCTTGTATTTGTGCCTCTCATTTTTTTTGCCCACTAATATTTTCCCAACTGCTAAAAGGTCCCAACTGAATGGTGACTTCTTCCTACTGCACTTAAGGTTTCCAAACACACTTTTCTCAATCTTTCTGTCCAGAATATGGTCGAGAGGAATGCCTGTATCATCCTTGCCTATGGGAAAATGGCATTTGGGGCGCAGCCAGAAGACCTGTGGTCATTGTGACAGAAGTCCTCTTCCAGTTCCATAGCGTCAGGAAGGTATGGCTCTCATTTCCCCATGGACTCCTGTTGTTTGTTCTCTCGATTATACCATATTGGCCCAGATGTATGCCACATCCGCAGATAAGCCGCACCTTTAAAATTCATGGGGGGGGGGGAGAGACATATATAAGCCGCTCCCTTAAAATTGGAGAGAAAAAGAAAAAAGTCAATTAGATTCAGGGAATTAAATACCGGTAGTATTTTTCTTTTTTATCATATACCAAGCAACCGCTGGTACTGGACCCCCGAGCGCGCTTGGTGTGGTGGTGGCAGAGATGGTGTCTCCAGTTCTCTGACATGCTGTGTGCTTCCCCCACAACAGGAAGTTATAAAAGAGAAGCCACTGGGGTCTTTCTCTGTTTCCGTCCTCCGCCAAGCCATGGACACAATCACCCACAAGACGTAAGTACGGGGAGGTACTTATAGTCTCCCTACAGCATGTCATTGCCCCACCTATTTCTGGCACCTCCCTTGCTGCTGGGTGCATGTTGTACCAGGACTTACCCATAATTATGCTCCACAGCTGCTGAATTAGCACTTTTCCTGTGAGTTTTGGATCATTTCCTCTCCCCTTCTTTCTCTTTCCTCTTCAATGCTTTGCGACCACCCATAGACTTACAGCTCAGGTCAGAGCTGGTGAGGAAAAGCATAAAGACGATCTTCTCACTGCCATCCCTGAAGCTGACGCTCAAAGCTGGGACCACCATGCGAGCACCAGAGAGCCAGGTGACTGGACCTGAATGGAGGAAAATGGGACTGCCAGATTAAAGGATTTGAGGGCAAAGAGTCTGAGCCATGAAATAATGCTTCCAGAGACACTTGACCAGGCTTCCTCAACCTCGGCCCTCCAGATGTTTTTGGCCTACAACTCCCATGATCCCTAGCTAGCAGGACCAGTGGTCAGGGATGAGGGGAATTGTAGTCTCAAAACATCTGGAGGGCCAAGTCTGAGGAATCCTGCAACTTGATCCATCACAACAGGAAGTTATGGAAGAGGAGCCACTGGGGTCTTTCTCCAGCGAAATCCTTTGCCAAGCCTTGGAGACCATCACATGCATGACCTAAGTACAGGGAGGTACATCTCAGTCCCCCTACAGCTTGTCACTGCCCCACCTATTCCTGGCAGGGTGCTGCTTCCCTTGCTCGTTCCTCAAACAGAAGCTGGCTGCTATGAATGCACAACCTCACTCTCTATCTCCACACACGGCAGTTGACTGCAAGGGATTCCTGCAAGGAAGCATAGATTGGATGCTGCTTGTGTGTGTGTGTATTTGTTTGTGGTTGTTGTTGTTTTTTATTTTTGTTACTTTTGTTGAAAATTTAATAAAAATTTAATACAAATATATTTAAATTTAGAACCTTTTTCAATGGAGCTTAAATTTTAGAACCTTTTTTTGACACAAACACATATATACACAATACAGACATGCATATAAACATGTATTCCTTAGATCCCAGCCCCTGTCTAGGTATTTGTGTCTCTGCTTTGTGCAAGAGTTGAAAACAACCATCCATTTTTCTGGTGACGTGACAACATCTCAACCCTCTAATAACTAGTATAGGGTGATCCTACAGCACAGGGCCCCAGCCCCATAGCTGTACTCTTGCCAGGACAAGAAGAGCTCAACAAGGATGCAGCAGCAGTTCTCCTTCATCCTGCTGCTTCCATTTTGTACACAAAGGGGAGAAGGGTACTTCTTCAGCTAGCCTTACAAATACTGTGGTACCTTGGGTTAAGAACTTAATTCAATTTGGAAGTCCATTCTTAATGTGAAACTGTTCTTAACCTGAGGTACCACTTTAGCTAATGGGGCCTCCCACTGCCGCCGCACAATTTCTGTTCTCATCCTGAAGCCAAGTTCTTAACCTGAGGTACCATTTCTGGATTAGCAGAGTCTGTAACCTGAAGCATCTGTAACCCGGGGTACCACTGTAAGTCAAAAAGTTACTAGCCTGCAATATTTGTTTTGCCCCCTTCTCCAAAGTCAGCATGGAAACACAATAAAAAGTGCCTTCTTCCATGATGGATGGTGGAGGAGAGACACTCTGATAGTCCACTGTGTTTTTGTGCTGACTCTGGATGAGATAAGGTTACTCTTCCTTTATAGCTAGCCAAGAAATCAAGTGAGCTGGCTGCTCAGTCACCTGCATGAAAATCCTGGTTGCCTGTGGCTACTAGGCAAGTCATCAAATACAAGGCAGTCTTCAGTGATTTTAGAACCCATCCCTTTCATCTTTTGAGTCTTCAAACACATGGATGTCTTCATCCCCTTAGGTGCCACTTTCAATTGGCCAAAGGCTAACAACACAATGCTTTTTTCCCCTCTGAAGAGCTTGCCATTTCTTGCCAACAGAGGCCTGTGGCACAGATGACAAAGAATGAACAAAGGGTATGTATCTCTTCTATGTGATGCCTCTTCAAGAGCATGACTGGGAGTTGTGGCTAGACATTACCAAGAAACCACGCTCTTCTGGGTTCAGCTACTCCTTTCAAAGAAGTCTTCAAATCTAATAAAATTATTAGCTCTGCACTGTATGTTGTTGTGTAAATGATGTAAGTGTAAGTGATGCATTACTCCAATATAGGAGAAGCACACAGACCAGAAGGGTGGCTAAGCCAAGCCAGAAATGGCTGACAGATCTTTAAGCCATGGAGAGAACTTTGCTAAAGGACGTACAGAGCAGAATGAGAGGCATGGCATTGCCATGAGTGAGAGGAGGAGAGGAGGGCGGAAGGCTGAGGCTACCAACTGCTTGTTTATGCAATCTCAACCATGCCAGGAGGTCATTCTGCTTTGGCCAAAGCTAGGTTAGCACAGTCTTCTTCTCTACTTTCTGGTGTTTGCTGGTACTTTGTGCAGAGAACAGCACAGAAAACAGCATGGCTTCCTCTTCACCTTGACATTTGAGTTGGAATGCGCAAAACTTTGCTTGATGGTTGCCATTAATTTGATTTTAATTTGATTTAATTAATTTTATAATGAATGTTTTAGAATGTTGAACTATTCGATTGTTGTTAGCCGCTCTGAGCCCAGCTTCGGCTGGGGAGGGCGGGATATAAATAAAATTTATTATTATTATTATTATTATTATTATTATTATTATTATTATTATTGCTGTTACAGCCAATCTGCCCCCTCCCACTCCCTTCCAGCACCAAATAGGGGGAGCAGAAGGACATGCCTCTTTGTGACAAATCTCTCAAGAGTTCTGGTTTCATTTGCCCTTCTCCGTACTGACCTGCTGCCCAGGTGCTTGGCCTGCACTTTTCCAGGCATCCATTGGAGCTGGAGCAGCAGCTGCAGACACCTTTGCCTTCACTTCCGCTTTCTGACCTTTCAGCAGGAGTCTTGCTCTAAAACTAGAGCCAGGGCTTTTTCGGCTGTGGCTCCGATCTGGTGGAACGCTCTGTCACAAGAGACCAGGGCCTTGCGGGACTTGACATCTTTCCGCAGGGCCTGCAAGACAGAGCTGTTCCACCAGGCCTTTGGCTAGGGCACAGCCTGACTCCCTCCCTCGGCAATCTTCGCAGAGCTCTGGCCCAATGGTTGCCAGTGGCTTGAATTAATTAATTTTTATAATGAATGATTTTAGAATGTTGTTTATGTTGTACTTTTGTACTGTTTTATTGTTGTTAGCCGCCCTGAGCCCGGCTTCGGCTGGGGAGGGCGGGATATAAATAAAATTTATTATTATTATTATTATTAAATTCCTCTCTGTGGAAATACCTAGAGATTGAACAGACAAGATCAGGAAAACTTTGAGTTGTTCTTACAAAGCATCTCCCACACTGAAGCTTCCCACAAAAAGAGGATATGAAAACAGCACCCCCCCCCCAAAAAAAAAGCTTAGGCAGCTGCCCAGCCCAAGAAAAACTCTTCATGAACAAAAACAAACCAGCCCACACTTGAAAAGGCCCAATTATAACCCTGCCCAACACCAAGCACCTTGCACCTTGGACTTCTTTCTGGCTTTGAAGGGCCCATCCAGCACCCAAGAAGTGGGTGGGTAGCAGCAATTAGCACAATTAGTCTCTGGTGCCGACAAAAAATATTTATCATGGGAGCAGAGAACACATTGGACTTGCTGTCAGCTGTGTTATCTTGTTAAAATTCTCCATGAAAGTATTTCTTTATCAGCAAAAACAGTCAGAATACAAAAGCAAGTCAAAGCAGGCCAACAAAACTCTGTCTTATCTTCTCTGATACCTCTGAGTAAGGAAGGACCAACTGGGAGTTGGCTAGGCAGGCAAATGAAACTCAAAAGCCCGGATCTAATTTGTCAGGAAGTCAGGGCATACAATGAAATTATTCACTGTTTGATCTACTCCCAGGGTAGGGCCAGAAGGAACATGATGCCACGACCTATGGGAAGCTGAGCAGGTCTAGGTCTGGCTAGTGCTGGGTGGGAGACTGCCTGAGAACCACAGATGCATGCACGCTACTTTGGGCTCCATGATGGAAGAGAAGGCTAAATTTAAGCAAATAAACATGTAAATATGAGCAGCTAGAGATCAAATGTCGCTAAATGACAGCTTTAAACCATTTCTCTAGCTCTAGGAGGAGCACCTAAAGGCTGGCTGCGAACCTGTGAAAATGAGATGGTAGTGCCTAAAAGCATGCCATGATTTTTCCAGCCCCCCTAAAGGACCTGAAACAGTTGTATCCCTAAGTTATCATTTGAACTCTTTTACTTCTAGCCCTCTTCCCAAAGTTACAAACACACTCAATCTCATTTTAACACGTTGCTCCAAAGTCGTTCCAAGAAGTTGTTCTCTGCACCCCATCTCTTCTAGATGCTGAAAGGAAGGCTCTTGCTCTGCTCCCATGGCCAGAGGGGGCCAACCAAACAGAGACTAAAATCTAGTTGGAAAGATTTAGTTTAAATACATCAGCCGAAGACCTATGTATGCAAATTAGTTCAAAAAAGATGTGAGCATATTAGTACCAAACAGAAATCAACAGCAGATTATATATACATGAATCTTGGGAAAGAAGAAAGTACATGAGGATGACAGTAAGGAACAGCATATGCAGATAATGATTACATGGAAAACAAAACAGCACATGTTTATGCAATTACTTTCATATACTGTTCCTTATACAGTACACTACTCCCTTCCTCGTGATTCATGTATACGTTTACGATCCATCGACCTCCGTCTGCTACCATATGTTTTCAAGCCTGTGAACTTCCGGGAAAATTCTTTCCCACAGCTAGTCACATCATGTGATGTAAACAAGCTACCAGTTTGCAGTTTGCAGCTGCGCTGCTCTCATATCGTAACAGTATATACAATATGCTGTTGTTCTCCCTTTGATATCTTCACGCTCACATCGTTCATGAACTAAAATCCATTCACTCATCTCAAGCGACTTTCCCCGGCCCCTCACAACAGCCCTGCAGAGTAGGGCGAGGGGCGAGAGAGAGAGCGAGGCTGGCAGGCCAAGGTCCCCCCCCCCCGGGAATGGGGGCTTCCCCCGTAACCCCCGGGCCTGGCTCTGCACTCGGCGGGGCATCTTTCCTGAGGCAATGGAGGCGGCTCTCTGCACATGCTCAGGAAACACGGCAGCCTTTGCCATTGTTTTATCACCGGCCCGCCGTCAAATTACGATATGATATGATACGATAATCTTTATTGTCATTGTCCCATACAGAACAACGAAATTGAAGAATTCTACACCAGACATTCAGAAACCAACAAGCCTGTTATCCCAGCTATCCCAGCCTGGTTAGCCCCCTAAAAACTCTGATACCCCATAATTAAATACAATATACTCCCACAGAAACTCCTTACACTGCATTTAAAACCAAAATCGCATTTGGCTAGAAACTGTTTCTCAGGCGGCTAGTCCTGGTCTTTATAACCCTGGACCTTCTTCCAGAAGGCAGAAGCTGAAAGAGATCATTTCCGCCCCCTGCTATTCCTTCTCCTCTCGCCACCCCGCGACCTCGAGTCCCTCCTGAGGTAAAGACACAGCCCAATGAGCAGCCACAACCGCCATCTTGAAACAACCGCCACTCCCAGCATCCGACCTGCCACGCCCCGCACGCCTGACTCTGACCTGCGATTGGCTGATGGGGCCTGGGCTTTGCCCAGATACGGCGCAAGCAAAGTGTTGTCGGAGGAGCCGGCCAATGGGGAGGACTCGGAATGGGCGGGGGGAGAAAGCGAGGAGGAGGAGGTGGAGCCAGCTCTCCCATTGCCTTCTGGGAGCCGTAGTGCCTGCTCTCCATTCCTCCCCCTACAGAAGGGCCTAAATGGAGGCAGTGAGAGATATTATTTTCTTGGGCTCCATGATCATGGCAGATGCTGACAGCAGTCACAAAATTACAAGACGCCTGCTTCTTGGGAGAAAAGCAATGACAAACCTAGACAGCATCTGAAAAGCAGACACATCACCTTGCCGACAAAGGTCCATACAGTGGTACCTCGGGTTACAGACGCTTCAGGTTACAGACTCTGCCAACCCAGAAATAGTACCTTGAGTTAGAAGAAGAAGAAGAGTTTGGATTTGATATCCCGCCTTTCACTTCCTTTAAGGAGTCTCAAAGCGGCTAACATTCTCCTTTCCCTTCCTCCCCCACAACAAACACTCTGTGAGGTGAGTGGGGCTGAGAGACTTCAGAGAAGTGTGACTGGCCCAAGGTCACCCAGCAGCTGCATGTGGAGGAGCGGAGACTCGAACCCGGTTCCCCAGATTACAAGACTACCACTCTTAACCACTACACCAAACTGGCTACACCAAACTGGCTCTTAATAACTTTGCTTCAGGATGAGAACCGAAATCGTGCTCCAGCAGCGTGGCGGCAGCAGGAGGCCCCATTAGCTAAAGTGGTGCTTCAGGTTAAGAACAGTTTCAGGTTAAGAACGGACCTCCAGAACGAATTAAGTACTTAACCCGAGGTACCACTGTATAGTTAAAGCTATGGTTTTTCCAGTAGTGATGTATGGAAGTGAGAGCTTGGACCATAAAGAAGGCTGATCGCCGAAGAATTGATGCTTTTGAATTCTGGTGTTGGAGGAGAGAGACTCTTGAGAGACCCATGGACTGCAAGAAGATCCAACCTCTCCATTCTGAAGGAAATCAGCCCTGAGTGCTCACTGGAAGGACAGATCCTGAAGCTGAGGCTCCAAGACTTTGGCCACCTCATGAGAAGAGAAGACTCCCTGGAAAAGACCCTGATGTTGGGAAAGATGGAGGGCACAAGGAGAAGGGGACGCAGAGGACCAGATGGTAGGACAGTGTTCTCGAAGCTACCAGCATGAGTTTGACCAAACTGCGGGAGGCAGTGGAAGACAGGAGTGCCTGGCGTGCTCTGGTGCATAGGGGTCATGAAGAGTAAGACATGACTAAACGACTAAACAACAGCAACAACACACAGTTGTAATTCAACCAGTGTTTAATTGCTTTTTAATTGTTGATTTTCCCACCTGGCCCCAACATTTTTAGCTTGCCTTATCTTCATCCGTGAGCTGCCTTGAGTCCCCGTCAGGAAAATAAATATGTGATCATTCTAATAATAAATTCAAGCCAGGCATTTTTCATCCCTATATAGAATGCCGGCAAGAGAGGAAGGCCACCCATAACTTAGAGTGCGGAGGTGAAACAGGCATATGACCCTCGGATGAAGGGTGTCATAGAAATCTGATGAATTTATTTTACTTTAATAAATATAATAATGATATTGCCTTGACCTGCTTGGCCAAAAAATCTCACATGGCTTTTGGATTCAGCAAAACCCAGGGGGACCGCAGTGAAACTGCAAGGCCACACCTGCACACACCTGGCCCATTGTCCCAGGCCAGGTGAGCAAGAGGTCTCCTTTCCACTGACATCATTGCACGCCTGATGTTGCCATAAATAATGCTGTGACCTCATGTCTCCAGGGGCTTGGGGGCCCCTAGCAACGCTGGTGAGGAGGAGCCACATTATCAGAGAGTTTTTATTTCCTTTTGCCCCCTGAAGATTACAGATCACAAAGAGGCGAAGGAGAATATCAGGTAAAATAACTCCTGCGCATTCAAACTGGCTGCCTCTGGTTGCTCACCTTCATTCTGACGGATTGTTATTGAACTGCCCTGGATACTTTCCTTTTTTTGACGAAGGGTGGTGTGTATTTTATTCCCTAAAAGAATAAAATAAATTGTGGGGTTGGACAAATAACAGCCCATCATGATAGTAAGATTCCATAAAGTTTGGATTCAATTTGCTCCAGGAGTTGCCGTCGCTTAGCCCCAGAACATGTTTTCAGCCCTAAAGAATCTCAGTCTTAGGACAGGAGAACTAATGAAGGCAAGGAGGCCTCTGAACATATGCAAAGTGCCTTTCCTTTCACCACTTGAGTTGCAGCAAGCAATTCCTACCCCTTGTTGCACACCAACCCAAACACCTTCTTCTTGCTGCTCCAGCCTGACACTCTGCAACTACGGGAGACGCAAGACCCTCTTGGGGTGTCAATGGTGTGAACCCCTCCATCATAGGCTCAGGTTGCATAGATGTGTAAATAAACCATAGATCCTCAAGAGATCACCGTCTCCGCTGCCCCTCAATCCCAAAAGTAAACACAAACCCTGGGTGAATGCCTGGAACCCATGGACTCTCGCACCACGGAGATTGGGTTGGCGTGCAGCAATAGGGAGGGATTGCTTGCTGCCTCTCAAGTGGTGAAAGGAAGGGGAGTCCAAAGGGGTTCCCAATGAGCAAACCAACCAGGGGGCCATTTCGTCTCTTGCAGGATGACCTCCTTCCTGAATAAGCTCCGGGGCCTGAAAAAGAAGGACCAGGAAAGTAATGAAAACATCCAGGAGAGCAACCAGGGGCAGCGGGACAAGGTGGAGGCCCCGTCATCTAGTCTGCAACAAAGTGCCACCCACGACCCGGCTAGCCAGAGAACCTCCCAGCTCTTGCCCATGCTGATGAAACCTTCCCAGTCACATGCGGAGGTCAGGAGGAAATCTCAGGCTCCTTCGGTAGTCTTCCCAGACCTGGTCAAGCGTCAGACCAGCACTGCTCAGCCAGTTAGCAGCAGACAGGACTCCAGGCAGCAGCGGCACTTGTCCCTGGGGAAAAAGAAGAGCCCTGAGGATTCTGGGCCAGTGTTCCCAGGTGAGTAGGCAGACCCAGATCCCCTTTGGGTTCCCCTTGGCAAGGCCTGCGTCATCCGAGGCCGGGGTCTCTCTTGGTTTCCTTGATCTCTGGGCGCAAGTCCCACCCACCCCACCCCTCCTTTTTAAGAGGCGTGTAACATGGAGCAGGGACTTCCAGGTGGCTGCCCCTGTTCTGTTCTGCATTGCTGGGGGTTGGACTAGGTGACCCCGCAGGTCCCTTCAAACGCTACAGTTCTATGATCCCTTCTCAGTTATGCCATGCATCTGCTATCTGCACTTTCCAGAAACCATTTTTCCCAGTTTGGTGAAAGGGGACAAATTCAACACAGCGCTAAGCAGATTGCCACATTTGCTCACACATTTCTGCTTTCCTGGTGGGACAACCTACTGCATGTTTTGTTCTGGGGGTTCGCCTGCCTACCCCTGAGCCAATTAAGGGGTGCTTGGGGGCATATGGGGAGAAGAGAGGGTGGGGGAAGCCCAATTGTGCTAGCAGAAGTCCAGGGTGCATGGAACGTACACACATGTGGGAAGTGTCTTGTAATTCTGGATATGCAGGAGTTTACAGTGAAGAGCAACGACAAAGTAGTACTAGGAGCCGTGGGGAGCTCTTTCATTAAGAGGTCCCTGATGAAGGCTGGAAATGACCCTCAGCCACCCCAGAAAGACCCCTCCCCTGAAAGTTTACCCCAGTATGATAGACACCAGGTGGTGCCATTTGTTTTGTTTTTTTAAGTTTTTTAATTAAATTTTACAAAATATAGAAAAGATACAAAGACAAGGACAAGAAGAAACTAAAAACACAAAATACAACAATACACACATTAAGCATAAAAATACAAAATACAAAAATACGTACGTTAGAAACTGATAGTAAAAAGAAAAAGCACATATAAGAAAAACACAAAAATTCCTTCTTTCTTAATTTTAGATCTTAAATTCACATATTCTCCTGACTTCCTCGCGTCCCCCGTTCTTGTATCCCTTTTCAAAGTTGGTTCAGCAAATTAATAGCCCATTAATTTATCTGTTGTTGGTTTAATCTTAGATTTTATCTTGTTACTAGAACCCCCACAATTCATTTCAATGTCATCAACATTCAGAAATTTTACAATATTTCTGCAAATAGATATTAAATTTCCCCCAATCTTCTTCCACTGACTCTTCTCCCTGGTCTCGGATTCTGCCAGTCATCTCTGCCATCTCCATGTAGTCCAGGTGGTGCCATTTGAAGCGTGCAGAGATGACATGGTGCGGCCACCCTTTGGGGCTGCCATTGCCGGTCCAAGGAACTGAGTTCTGTGGCCCCTTTCCCACGACCTGCTTCCTGAACCTTCGTCCGGATCCGTTTGCCAAAGTTTGTGGGGATGTTGAATGAGGTCAGCGAGTGAGCGCTCATCCCAATTCATTCGCAGGGAGATGAGACAATGTCGCATCAAGAAAATGCAAGCTCCCGCTTTCCATTCTAGTTTCCCTGTCACTTTTCCCACCACGAAAAATGTCCAATTTGGAGCCTGTTGGGGAGCGGGAAGAAGAGTTTGGATTTGATATCCCGCCTTTCCCTCCCTTTAAGGAGTCTCAAAGCGGCTAACATTCTCCTTTCCCTTCCTCCCCCACAACAAACACTCTGTGAGGTGAGTGGGGCTGAGAGACTTCAAAGTGTGACTGGCCCAAGGTCACCCAGCAGCTGCATGTGGAGGAGCGGAGACGCGAACCCGGTTTCCCAGATTACGTGACTACCGCTCTTAACCACTACACCACACTGGCTCCACACCACACTGGGAAGTAGGTTCATTGTGCAAATCGCTTCAACCGAGCAACTTGACTCTGCCGATGTGCCATTGAATCCCATCTGGAAGGAGCAACTGGAAGCCCCCTGACAAAGAACTGACCTTTCCTCTCGTCTGCCTCACATACTCACCTCTCTCTTTCTCTTTCTCTTTCTCAAGAACTCTCAGATGAGAAATTTGGATACTTGTGGGCGAGTAAGAAGCTGCTGAGAGGAAGATCGCTCAGAGAAACTTTGGAGATGATGGATGAGCGGGAGATTTTGGACACCATCCTCAAACACCTCCAGCCAGCTCCCCAGGTGCGTGTGATGCAGGGTAAAGGTAAAGGTAAAGGTACCCCTGTCCATACGGGCCAGTCGTGTCCGACTCTAGGGTTGCGCGCCCATCTCACTTAAGAGGCCGGGGGCCAGCGCTGTCCGGAGACACTTCCGGGTCACGTGGCCAGCGTGACGAAGCTGCTCTGGCGAGCCAGCACCAGCGCAGCACACGGAAACGCCATTTACCTTCCCGCTAGAAAGCAGTCCCTATTTATCTACTTGCACTTAGGGGTGCTTTCGAACAGCTAGGTGGGCAGGAGCTGGGACCGAGCAACGGGAGCTCACCCCGCCACGGGGATTCGAACCACCGACCATGCAATCGGCAAGCCCTAGGCGCTGAGGTTTTACCCACAGCACCACCCACATCCTTTATGATGCAGGGGAGAGTTGATTTAAATCAAATCAATTTAAAATCATGACTCAAATCACTAGCCAGTAAGATTTTGGGAATAATAAATTTTCAGAGTTGTTTTTTGCAGTTATATCAAAAACTACTGATTTGGTTATACTGTTAGAAATGCATAGACAGATAATTATGATATTTCTAGTCTAGTCTATTTCTAGGCATGCATATTTTTTAAAGAGAAGACAAGTGGCAAATAAATGGCAACTGTTCTCTAGACAAAAAAAAACGACACTTTTCTTAATTTTATTCCCTTTTCTTTCCGACTTTAAAAGCAGACCTCCAGTGTCCACAGAAAATCGACTATCTTGTCCCTGAGAGCAGCAGTCCCTGGCCAGCAGAAGACCTCTAAGCCAGGACCTGAGAAGGTAAGTTCTGAGTATCGTAGATGACACCGGGTGGGGTGGGGTGGGCAGCATACAATCTGAGGAAAGAAGAACAGAGAAGTTTGACTTCCTTTCTTAGCACAGGCCTTATACATAGCAGGGAGACACTGAACAAAACATTCAGAGGCAATGTCCCTCAGAACTACCAAGCCAATCAGAGTGCAGGCTTCCTCAGTAAGCGTCAGCAAGCAAAACCTCCACCTTTCCCTCTTTTGGTTATTTGGCTTGAACATGAACACAATTCACCTGGAATGACCTCCTGTGGGAAGGGTGAACTTCCAGCAAAACATTTTCTTCAAGGAGCGTGGGAGGTCGTCCCCCCTCTCCTGCTTAGCACACTCAGGCCCTGAGGGACAAGCTAGAGAGGGCCGTAAAAATCTGGTCTCCAGCTGTTTTTGAACTGCAATTCCCATCGTCCCTGACCACTGGTCCTGCTAGCTAGGAGTGATGGGCGTTGTAGTCCAAAAACAGCTGGAAACCCAAGTTTGGGAAACCCTGATCTAACACTAATATTTTAAGGAGCTTTGAACAAGGGTTCTGTGGGGGAAGCAAGATCATTCATGGGGCTTCTAATGTCTGGTGCAGACAGAACTCTGGTTTCTTCTGAGCCCGAGGGTCCACAGCAGTTGGCTCCCCCTTTCCCCCTTTGGGAAAAGAGAGGGGGCAGAGCGTTTGGCAGTCTCCCTCATTGAGCAAGTTGACCAACTCTGCCTCTTCTGGCTGTCCCCGCAGGGAATACAAGGAGATCGTCTGAACGCAACCTGCTGCTCAGGTTTTCTCTCTGTCTTGGCAACCAACAACAACAACAACAACACTAATAATAATAATAATAATAATAATAATAATAATAATAATAATAATAATTTATTATTTATACCCCACCCATCTGGCTGGGCTTCCCCAGCCACTCTGGGCGGCTTCCAAAAGAATATTAAAATACTATAATACATCAAACATTAAAAGCTTCCTGAAACAGGGCTGCCTTCTGATGTCTTCTAAAAGCCTGGTAGTTGTTGTTCTCTTTGACATCTGGTGGGAGGGCGTTCCACAGGGCGGGCGCCACTACCGAGAAGGCCCTCTGCCTGGTTCCCTGTAACTTGGCTTCTCGCAGTGAGGGAACCGCCAGAAGGCCCTCGGCGCTGGACCTCAGTGTCCGGGTAGAACGATGGAGGTGGAGACGCTCCTTCAGGTATACTGGACCGAGGCCGTTTAGGGCTTTAAAGGTCAGCACCAACACTTTGAATTGTGCTCGGAAACGTACTGGGAGCCAATGTAGGTCTTTCAAGACCAGTGTTATGTGGTCTCTGCGGCCGCTCCCAGTCACCAGTCTAGCTGCCGCGTTCTGGATTAGTTGTAGTTTCCGGGTCACCTTCAAAGGTAGCCCCACTGTGGCGTAGGTGGGGTGCCAGAAAAGAGAACACCCTCTCCCAATTTCAGTCACGCAGGGTGGGTGGGGAGACCCATAAGAAGCTGCGGGTGCAGGTACTAGTTTTCTTAAAAAGCGGGAAGAACCTAGGGTCAGTTTATCTAGGACAAAAGTGTGTCGTAAGAACGAAAGAGGAGCCTGCTGGGTAAGACCAGCAGCCTGCACAGTCCAGGATCCTGATCTCACAGTGGCCAACCAGATAGAATCATAGAATCATAGAATCCTAGAGTTGGAAGAGACCACAAGGGCCATCGAGTCCAACCCTCTGCCAAGCAGGAAACACCATCAGAGCACTCCTGACATATGGTTGTCAAGCCTCTGCTTAAAGACCTCCAAAGAAGGAGACTCCACCACACTCCTTGGCAGCAAATTCCACTGGCAAACAGCTCTTACTGTCAGATGCCCGTGGGAAATTTGAAAGCAAAATTCGAACACAGAGGCCTTCCCCCTCCTGTGCTTTCCAGCAACTGGTATTCAGAAGCATTCCTGCCTCCAGCTGTGGAGGCAGAGCAATTAGGACATGCTGAACTCTTCAGCTTTCAAATTCCTCAAATGAGGGGTACTAAAGAGTTGTAGCATTTCAGAAGATACTGTGGTTAAATTAATATAATTTAGTTTTGTGTGGTAAGTAAACTGTGTGTCAAATTGCATACAAATCATTAAAACAATTGTCTAGTACTTGCAACCTATTATTATTATTATTATTATTATTATTATTATTATTATTTAGCATTACCTGACATTTTCAGAAGGTAAAATTGAAATTCTTTGGTTTTCGAAAAGCAGTTTATGTAACTGGTGGGGTCTCCTCACTGTGACTCACCCAAACCTTCCCCACCCCTTAGACTGTCCTCTATAGATACTACGGACTCAAACTACGGGATTCCAGGAACAAAGATACAGTCCACCAATACTTGCACTTACTTCTAAAGTTGCCTCTTGAAGAGGAAACAGTCAGAGAGGTGAGTGAATTCCTGTGTTCCCATAAAGTCCTAGGCAGTGCTACACGGTTTTGACAAATGTACAAGTTTTTGCCAGCGGATCCCACTAATACAGCACATTTATTCAAACATTGGTTGGATGACTGCATCACAAAATTACCTGTGCAAATTTTGAAAGATAGCAATGTTTTGTTTCAAACATTGTTTCTGAAAGTGCAGATTTACGTGTGTTATGAGAATTATAAGGTCTAAGATATAAAATAAGTGTACCAAGCAAACACACACACACACACACACACACACACACACACACACACACACACACACACATATATATATATATATATATATATATATATATATATATATATATATATATTTGCTTTCGTAGATTTTCACGGGTACAGGAATGCAGGTTTTGGTGTCTTCGGGTGTCTTCCCGTGTAAGAGTTGGGGTGTCTAGGCGACGTTTCGACGAGGTCTCACTCGTCATCTTCAGGCTGGTGCTTTCGGCTTCTTGTTACTAGAACAGAGCAGGGTCTCAGTGTTTGAGTTCCTATAAATACTGTTGAGGGGGTGTGGTGTATAGCCTCCAACGTTCTGGGCAGAGAGGAAGTTCCCAGGTTAATGTGCCTTTTCTTCTTTTGTTCATTAATTACTTGAGGGATATCTTGAGTGATTACTTGAGTGATATTCTGAGTACCACTTAGGAGGGTCATTAGGTGTGGATTAGTTGCTAAAGCTTTCGTGTCTTGACCTCTTGAGCTTGTGAAAAACTTTTCTCAGAAAAACTTTTCACAAGCTCAAGAGGTCAAGACACGAAAGCTTTAGCAACTAATCCACACCTAATGACCCTCCTAAGTGGTACTCAGAATATCACTCAAGTAATCACTCAAGATATCCCTCAAGTAATTAATGAACAAAAGAAGAAAAGGCACATTAACCTGGGAACTTCCTCTCTGCCCAGAACGTTGGAGGCTATACACCACACCCCCTCAACAGTATTTATAGGAACTCAAACACTGAGACCCTGCTCTGTTCTAGTAACAAGAAGCCGAAAGCACCAGCCTGAAGATGACGAGTGAGACCTCGTCGAAACGTCGCCTAGACACCCCAACTCTTACACGGGAAGACACCCGAAGACACCAAAACCTGCATATATATATATATATATATATATATATGCTTTCGTAGATTTTCACGGGTACAGGAATGTAGGTTTTGGTGTCTTCGGGTGTCTTCCCGTGTAAGAGTTGGGGTGTCTAGGCGACGTTTCGACGAGGTCTCACTCGTCATCTTCAGGCTGGTGCTTTCGGCTTCTTGTTACTAGAACAGAGCAGGATCTCAGTGTTTGAGTTCCTATAAATACTGTTGAGGGGGTGTGGTGTATAGCCTCCAACGTTCTGGGCAGAGAGGAAGTTCCTAGGTTAATGTGCCTTTTCTTCTTTTGTTCATTAATTACTTGAGGGATATCTTGAGTGATTACTTGAGTGATATTCTGAGTACCACTTAGGAGGGTCATTAGGTGTGGATTAGTTGCTAAAGCTTTCGTGTCTTGACCTCTTGACCTTGTGAAGAGTTTTTCTGAGAAGATGGCTGTACTGCACTTAGTTGTGCTCTGGCTTGGCTTCGTGTATAGGGGCGAGCTGTGGTTTTGTGCCCTGTGCCAGCCAGATCTGTGTAGGGATTGCAGGGGGGTGCAGCATCCGGAGGTGCCACTATGGTTTGGCTACTGGATGGTGTCTGTAATTTATCTGTGGAGAGGGTCTGGGTTTGGGTCTGGTGTGGTTGATTGGAGATGGCGTTCTGTGTGCCTCTGGTTCTGGTGTCGGTTTTTGTGGGGAGGGCTAATTTCCAGATGTCTGGCAGGCGGGACGTGTCGTCACGCTTGTTCATGTTGTGAGGGTGTTTCTCTATCTCGATGGCTTCCATGATTATTCTCTTGTGGTGATGTTCCATGTTAAAGAGCAATTTGGAGTCTGCAAAATTAATTTCGTGTCCTGTTTCTTTCATGTGTTGGTAAAGAGAGGAAGTTTTTTCTTCTTTTTTGACGGCATTCTTGTGTTCTGCGATACGTGCATTTATTCGTCTGTTTGTTTGTCCAATGTACGTGGCTGGGCAGACTTTGCAGGGTATTTCATAGACCCCTTGGTTTTCTAACTGGATTTTATCTTTTGGGTTTCTGAGGATATTGGCTATTTTTTGGTTGGTGCAAAAGGCTGTTTTGATATTGTGTTTATGGAGGATTTTGCTAATTTTATCTGTAGTGCCCTTGATATAAGGAAGGAGGGCCATGCCATTGTTTTCTTCTGTGTCTTGGTTTTTGGGGGGTGTTTCTTTTTGGATTAGCTTCGTAACCCTGTTTTGCTGGTATCCGTTGGCGATTAACACATTTGAGAGATTCTGTAACTCAGTTGTCAAGTGGTCTTTGTCAGCCAGGCGTTTGGTTCTGGAGATGAGAGTCTTGGCTACGGAGTTTATTTGTGCAGGGTGGTGGTGTGATTGTGCATGTAAGTAGCGGTTGGTGTGTGTTTTTTTCCGGTAGATAGTGTGTCCTAGGGAGCCATCAGGTTTTTTGTAGATTAGGACGTCAAGGAAGGGAAGTTGGTTGTTGGCTTCTATTTCCATAGTGAATTGTATTTTGGGGTGTAGGCTGTTGAGATGTGTGAGGAAGCTATCTAGTTTTTCCTTCCCGTGTGGCCAAATTACAAAGGTGTCGTCAACATATCTGAGCCAAAGTTTGGGTTTGTGTTCTGACTTGTCTAAAGCATTGGTTTCAAAGTGTTCCATGTACAGATTTGCGATGACCGGTGAGAGGGGTGATCCCATAGGTGCTCCTTCTATCTGTTTGTATCTTTGTCCATTGTGGATGAAGTACGTGTTGGTTAGGCAGTGGTTGGTCAGGTCCAGGATGTATTCGGGGGGATTGTATTTGTTTTGAATGGCTGTCAAGGCTTCATTAATGGGCACTTGTGTGAATGTTGTATCTCTCTTCACACAAGTGCCCATTAACATCTTCGATGTTGTATCTCTCTTCACACAAGTGCCCATTAATGAAGCCTTGACAGCCATTCAAAACAAATACAATCCCCCCGAATACATCCTGGACCTGACCAACCACTGCCTAACCAACACGTACTTCATCCACAATGGACAAAGATACAAACAGATAGAAGGAGCACCTATGGGATCACCCCTCTCACCGGTCATCGCAAATCTGTACATGGAACACTTTGAAACCAATGCTTTAGACAAGTCAGAACACAAACCCAAACTTTGGCTCAGATATGTTGACGACACCTTTGTAATTTGGCCACACGGGAAGGAAAAACTAGATAGCTTCCTCACACATCTCAACAGCCTACACCCCAAAATACAATTCACTATGGAAATAGAAGCCAACAACCAACTTCCCTTCCTTGACGTCCTAATCTACAAAAAACCTGATGGCTCCCTAGGACACACTATCTACCGGAAAAAAACACACACCAACCGCTACTTACATGCACAATCACACCACCACCCTGCACAAATAAACTCCGTAGCCAAGACTCTCATCTCCAGAACCAAACGCCTGGCTGACAAAGACCACTTGACAACTGAGTTACAGAATCTCTCAAATGTGTTAATCGCCAACGGATACCAGCAAAACAGGGTTACGAAGCTAATCCAAAAAGAAACACCCCCCAAAAACCAAGACACAGAAGAAAACAATGGCATGGCCCTCCTTCCTTATATCAAGGGCACTACAGATAAAATTAGCAAAATCCTCCATAAACACAATATCAAAACAGCCTTTTGCACCAACCAAAAAATAGCCAATATCCTCAGAAACCCAAAAGATAAAATCCAGTTAGAAAACCAAGGGGTCTATGAAATACCCTGCAAAGTCTGCCCAGCCACGTACATTGGACAAACAAACAGACGAATAAATGCACGTATCGCAGAACACAAGAATGCCGTCAAAAAAGAAGAAAAAACTTCCTCTCTTTACCAACACATGAAAGAAACAGGACACGAAATTAATTTTGCAGACTCCAAATTGCTCTTTAACATGGAACATCACCACAAGAGAATAATCATGGAAGCCATCGAGATAGAGAAACACCCTCACAACATGAACAAGCGTGACGACACGTCCCGCCTGCCAGACATCTGGAAATTAGCCCTCCCCACAAAAACCGACACCAGAACCAGAGGCACACAGAACGCCATCTCCAATCAACCACACCAGACCCAAACCCAGACCCTCTCCACAGATAAATTACAGACACCATCCAGTAGCCAAACCATAGTGGCACCTCCGGATGCTGCACCCCCCTGCAATCCCTACACAGATCTGGCTGGCACAGGGCACAAAACCACAGCTCGCCCCTATACACGAAGCCAAGCCAGAGCACAACTAAGTGCAGTACAGCCATCTTCTCAGAAAAACTCTTCACAAGGTCAAGAGGTCAAGACACGAAAGCTTTAGCAACTAATCCACACCTAATGACCCTCCTAAGTGGTACTCAGAATATCACTCAAGTAATCACTCAAGATATCCCTCAAGTAATTAATGAACAAAAGAAGAAAAGGCACATTAACCTAGGAACTTCCTCTCTGCCCAGAACGTTGGAGGCTATACACCACACCCCCTCAACAGTATTTATAGGAACTCAAACACTGAGATCCTGCTCTGTTCTAGTAACAAGAAGCCGAAAGCACCAGCCTGAAGATGACGAGTGAGACCTCGTCGAAACGTCGCCTAGACACCCCAACTCTTACACGGGAAGACACCCGAAGACACCAAAACATATATATATATATATATATATATATATATATATATATATATATATATATATATATATATATATATATATAAACCACATGTCTGAAACAGTACAGGGAAAAGTCCTGAAACCATTTTGTCTCTCCCAAACTGACCTCAAATGTTTCTCTGCAAGGAGGGAGGAAATGAGAAAAACCTCCCCATTGTCTCTTTGCTCACAAATCCTGCCATAAGGGCACATTTAAGATATGAATAGGGCAAGCCTGTGACCTGGACTCAGGAATTAAGTAGTTAGAATAGCCAGGCTGTCCAGGTAAACCCATTAGCAGCCAGGTAACCCCACCAACATTTTTCTGTCAGACAGGATTCTGTTGTAGATCTCCCCTTCTCTGATGTATGTATGATGTATTGGGGGGGGGGGCAGGTCTTGGGCTCCAGGGTGGGCAAATTCAAAATGTCTTGCGTGTCATTGTTTGGGGTCCCTCCTGCCTCCTGCGTGTGGTTGTGAGCACCCTGTTGCAACAGTTCATAAAGATCAGGCTTACTAGCTGCTTTGCTTCTCAAGATTCTCTGGTTGGCCTGTTATTTTCTCCTACCGATAGAGAACCTGCAAAAGGACTCTATGGGCTCTTGGGTACCCCATAAGGGAAAAGGAGCAGTTTTTTCCTTATAACACGTGCATCATTCTCCCTAGGGAATTTCTGAGGCTGTCGGTGTGGCTTCATACTGCCATTTATATCAGATGCTGATGGCGCTGCGTGATTTCGGCCATGCAGTCATTGCAAGGAAGATTGAGATGTCTGAGGTAAGGGTGTCAAATGAGGAAGGAGCATTGCAAGAGTGTAGCTCAGCCATCCCCAACCTGGTGCCCCTTCCCCATCTGTGTGTTTTGAACTGGAACTCCCATCAGCCCCAGACAGCATGGCCAATGGTTAGACACGATGGGAGTTGTAGCACAACAATATCTGAAGGGTACCAGGTTGAGAAGATCCTGGCAGATTGGGTCCTTACTGCTATTTTTTATATATATATTATATTTTTATTGGTTTTCAAATACAAAAAACAAATTCATACACTCCATACATCTTAATTAAATCTTACTTCTCTTTTTGACTTCCCTCAATTTGTCTGCAATTCCTTCCCTTTATTACTTTTAACACATTTCTGCCATTTTAACCATTTCCCCTCACAGAGCTTCCTTAAAACTTACAAACGTAATTTGATTATCACTCAGTTTTTGCATATACTGGATAAACTTTTCCCAATCTTCTTTAAATCTTTCGTCTCGTCGATTCCGGATCCTTCCAGTCATTCTATCCAGTTCTGCATAGTCCATCATTCTAGTTCTCCATTCTTCTATCGTAGATAGCTCCTCCTGTTTCCATTTCTGGGCCATCAGTATTCTTGCTGCTGTCACTGCATATAAAAATAACTTCTTTTCTTTCTTATTTATCTCCATTCTACTTCTCTGTTTATTGTCATTGCAAATTGTGCTTGTAACACTTTAATATTCATTTTAGTTTTTTTATCTTCAGGACTGGTAACCAATCTCTTCTCATTCTCCATTATTTGTTTTAAAATTTCTTTTTTCCCTTTTTCTCTCAATTTATTGGGTCCTTAGCTGCTATTTAGATCCACATCAAAGCATACGAAACAGCCTCTGGGTCCTATTATCTAGAACAGGCATCCCCAAACTCAGCCCTCCAGATGTTTTGGGACTACACTTCCCACCATCCCTGACCACTGGTCCTGTTAGCTAGGGATGGGAGTTGTAGTCCCAAAACATCTGGAGGGCCGAATTTGGGAATGCCTGATCTAGAAAAACAGACCTGTGTTGGAAGAGAATGAATCCTCCTCCATTTCAAAATATGCTCTTTTTCAAGGGATGTGATCCTTACCACTCCAATAAAGGAATTAGATCTGCTAATGCTCTCAGTATGTAAGGCCAGAAACTTCCTCTGGGTGTATGTCTCAGCCATCCTTCTGATGTGGGCTCCAGCAGTCCTGTCTCTGTGGCTCCAGATCCTAGATCTAATCTGATCCTTTTGCTCAGTCAGTCAGCCAAACAGATTCGTTAGAAACCATTGGTCATCCCCAAAGTACAAGCAATACAAAAGTGCACTGACTCATGTTTTTAGCTTGGTTGTTGGATGCTTGGCTGGCATTTCTTCAATAGTGGAAGCTAATTTTGGTGGGTGGGGGGTTGTCTCCTGGTTACCATAGAAGATAGAATCACAGAGTTGTAGAGTTGGAAGGGACCCCAAGGGTCATCTAGTCCAACCCCCTGCAATGCAGGGATCTCAGCTCAAGCATCCCTGACAGATGGTCCTCCAACCTGCGACAAAGGAGAGTCTTGAATCTCCTGAGGGAGAGTGTTCCACTGTCAGAAAGTTTTGAATGAAGAACCTCTTAGTGTTTGGAAGAGGGGACACCTCTCCAACTGAGGGCAGGGAGCAAAACCCAAGAGAGAAGGCAGTCGGCAGGTTGGGAGAGGCAGAGAGAAAGAGGAGAGAGGTTTCATCTGCAACCAGCTTTTGAAAATGGGGTGCTCTCGGGCAAGCGTTCATCTGCCTTATGGGAGTGCCTGCTGGCCACATTCCACTATGTTTTAGAGTAGACCCACTGAATTTAATGAACATGACTAAGTTGGGCCCATTCATTTCAACCGGTCTACTTGAAGCAAAGCATAGTTGAGTATCACTCTCTGTGTTCACCTCCATATATTTGTAAATGAGGTGAATTGTTACAAAGGCATAGTAACTGCGTGCACATCTAACAGTTCCATAACCTGAGGGGGCCTTGGGGTCGTGTGCCCCTGACTCTCCTCTCCTCCTCCAACCCAGCTGGAAGGAGATCAGAACCTTTTCCTTCCATTTTCAGTTAACGTCCATCAAGTGTTACTTCAAACGCCCCAAAGGATGGATAATATTCACTGTGATTTGTTCAAAGGAGGCAAGAAAAATGAAACCCAGGAGTGTGTTGCCCCAAACTCACTTTCCCCACCCTTTCCCTCCAGAATACAGGGGAGAGGAATGCCAGTATCACCATCATACTTTGCTACGGGCAGATGGCTCTTGGGGCGCGGCCTGAAGACCTCCTGCGCTTCATCGAGCTCATTGTGGCAGAGCTCCTCTTCCAATTCCAGAACACCAGGAAGGTATGGCTCTCATTTTCCCACGGACTTCTGTTGCTTGTTCTCTCGGCACTGAGCAGACCTCCTGAGCTCCGTCAAGGTCCTTGCACCACATGCCTTCAGACTGGGCCCTAGGGCAGGGTCTCTGGCTTCATCCACCGAAGGGTTGTAGACTGGGGTGTATACTGACTCCACACGTAGGACCAAATGGGGTATTACAGTGGTACCTTGGTTCTCAAACTTAATCCATTATGGAAGTCCGTTCTAAAACCAAAGCGTTCCAAAACCAAGAAGCAATTTCCCATAGAAAGTAATGCAAAATGGATTAATCCGCTCCAGACTTTTAAAAACAACCCCTAAAACAGCAATTTAACATGAATTTTACTCTCTAACAAGACCATTTCTGGGTTAGGCTTAGGGTTAATTTTAGGGTTGGGTTCGTGTTAGGGTAAGGATTAGAATTAGGGTTAGGGTCAGTGTGGCTTTATGTTGCCTTGTGATTTGGATTCAATCTCAATTTCATAAAATCCCTTCTCCTTTTAGGACGAGGCTCTGAAAAAGAGCCTTATGAAGGCAGCCATTCTAACAACCGAGGCACTTGTGCAAACGAATGTGGGACATGTCATCTTCCCACACAAAGTGGAGCTCACCATCTGCATCATTGTGAGTAAAGAAAAAAGAAAAAGAAATCTCCTGGGGGGGTTTTCCAGAGCGTGTTTTTTTATATATAGCTGTGTAGGTCTAGCTCTGGTAAAATGTCGGTGTTGCAGGTTCTGAGCATCTGGCCCCAAACAATTTCTGGGTGGTCACATTCTGCTCCAGCTCAAGTTTCCAAACCCTCTTGCAAGGCAGCCCTCCATTGTGGCAACCTCAGCAGGATGTCACCAGCGCCTAAGGAAAAGAGGCTAGGTTGTCCCAGGAGGAGAGGGCTGTCCATGGCTCCTAGCCATGATTGCTATGTTCTACCTCCACAGAGGAAGGAAGCAATGTTTCTGAACATCAGTTGCTGGAAGCCACAGGCGGGGAGAGGGCTCTTGGGCTCATGGTCTGCTCCCTGGTTTCTCACCGCTGTGAGAACAGGATGCTGGACTAGATGGGCTATTGGCGTGGTCCAGAAGGCTGATCTTACCTTCTTCTGAGGTAGAGCTCTGTCCAGGTGAAAGATGGATCTCATTCCCAGATCCAGGAAGCCCACTCTTCTCCCCTGGGAGGACCCACTTGCCAACTGCAAAGGTGCTGTCCAGAGGGCTGGGCTGGAGAGAGAGCGCAGGTCAGGGCTTGGAGTGGTGGTGGCAGCGATGGTGCCTCCAGGTCTCTGACGTGCTGTGTGCTTCCCCACAACAGGAAATCATTGAAGAGGAGCCGTTGGGATCTTTCTCTATTTCTGTCCTGCACCACGCCATCATCACCGTCACCTGCATGACGTAAGTACAGGGAGGAACTTCTCACTGCCCCACCTATTCCTGGTCCTTCCCTTGCCATACACTTGGCCAGACACACTGCATATTTCCTCACCAGGTTTATGGACTGCTGGGTGCTGAGCATTTCCTCTCCTTTCTCTTTCCTCTTCAGTGCCGTGAGACCACCGATGGACTCCATGCTTCGGTCTGAGCTAGTGAAAAAAAGCACCAAGAAGGTGTTTTCGTTGCCCTCCTTGAAACTTACAAAACTCAAAGCCGGGAGTCCCACACAATCATCACATAGCCAGGTGACTGGACCTTCTGCTTCTCGGGATATGAATGGAGGAAAATGGGGTTGCCAGGTTAAAGGATTTGAGGGCAGAGAGTCTGGGCCGTGTAAGCTACAGATAACGCTGCCACAGACACTTGGCCCATCACAATGATGTAACAACCAGAGACTTTGGGTGTATATTTTTGATTGTAATCATGTTTCAATATTAACTGCATTTAACCTTTGGCTAGAATGCATCCACGAATGATTCCTGCATGCCTGCATTTTGTGACTCTCATGCCTCCCTCCTACACTGCATTTAATTTTGTTTGCTTGTTTGTTTATACGCCGCCCACCTGATTGGGTTACTCCAGCCACTCTGGGCGGCTTCCAACAAATTAAAACACAGCAAGACATCAAATATTTAAAGCTTCCCTATGCAGGGCTGCCTTCAGATGTCTTCAGATGGAAGTATAATTATGTATCTCTCTGACATCTGATAGGAGGGTGTTCCACAGGGTGGGCCCACCACCGAGAAGGCCCTCTTCCTGCTTCCCTGTAACCTCCGTTCTTGCAGTGAGGCAGCTGCCATAAGGCCTTCTCAATAAACAACAACAACAGCCCCCTCTGAAGATTTGATTGCTATGGCAATGGAGGTTAAAGTACGATAGTTAGGGCCAAATGGTTTGGGACACCCCAAGGAAGTTGAGCCCAGTGTGGAGTCCTGTATCTTTATATCCCATGACCTGTAACCTTTCTTGGTGTATGTCAAAGAACGTTTGATGTTTATGACTCTTTGAGCGCTGTGTTTGAACCCCTGCATAAGCTTTGTTACGAATTTGCTGAGCAGCTGGTGGGCAAGGCTGCCCTGTTGCAATAGCCCTAATATACTGAAGCTTGCTGTGGTTCTCTTGTTTCTGTGTGCCATTCAAAAGGTGTTCCCTCACCTGGGCAATGGACAGGTGGTATAGAAATAAAGTCTTACCACAGCAGCCCCCCCCCCCCCCGGTGACTGTTTCCCTCTTTTCTCATTCTGGCTACGGGCTGCAAAAGTACTTTTCTTTTTTTATAAAGAAATAGAGTTGAAGAATGTGTGCTTCTCCAGCTGTGCTGCCATTGGCCCCAGTCAGCACAGAACCATAGAATCATGACAGGTGGTCATCCAACCTCTGCTTAAAAACCTCCAAGGAAGGAGGGGACTGTTGAGCTCACGTCTTCCTTGCGGGTTTCCCACTGGGTCATTGCTTGGCCCCTGTGGAAAGGGGCTGCTGGACTAGAAGGCTCCAGAGCACATGGGATTTCCACGGGGGGCTTCAGCTTTTAACTGCTTTTGCTTCTCTCCTTTCAGGACTTTTATCAGCAGACGGTCAACGCCTGCCTCAACATGCTCACCAGCTTGCTGTCAGAGGCCCCCTCTCTGGAGGCGCTGCAGGATATATTAGTGGTAAGGGAGCCCCCAAGATGTCAGAGCAGGGGGAGGCAGCAGATCCTGTTGAAATGATTGCACGGGGGGCGTCTGTGGCCAACTCACTGGTTGTGGATGCTGATGGTGAACTGGGCCTCTGTGCTGCTAGGAAGGCTTGTGCAAGGCACACATCCGTTTCCTTTCAAAGATATGTCCTCTGCTGATGGCATATGGGGAAGGGCCGTGGCTCAGGGGCAGAGCTTCTGTTTTGCATGCTCAAGGTCCCAGGTTCAGTCCTCAGCATCTCCAGGTGGGGCTGGGAAAAGGCTCTCTGTCTGAAACCCCAAAGGGCAACTGCCAGTCATTACCTGTGGCCAACACCAAGGTTGGTGGATCAATGGCTGCGCTTGGTCTAAGGATGCTTCCTGCATTCCATGGCTATGGCTGTGGTGAGGTGTGTGTTGTATTATTGTAATTATCACACACACAAATGACAGATCGCAGGGTGGTTCACAACATGAAAATACAAAATGAGAACACAAAATACACAGTAAAACAAAAACAAACCAAGGGCCGATTAATTTCTAATTCTATTAATCTTCAATGTGTTTCATTTAATGGCTTCTTTTTTCTATATCTCAAGTTGTTCTTATTTTGTTTGTAAGCTGCCTGGAGTCCCTGTCAGGGAAAAAGGTGGGGTATAAAATAATGATGATGATGATGATGATGATGATGATGATGATGATGATGAAGTAGAACAAATTGCAGCAAACTTTCTCCTTTACAAAACAACCCCTTTTTGAAATTTGTCCCCTCTATGGTCCCAGCATGATTGATCCAGCCAGTAGCCAAAGCTTTGTGAATTTGCAGACCCGGATTAATGGTTGTCCTTCTATGTGATGATGATGATTTCTCTCCCGCAGCACACAAATGGCTGGATTGACTCCACAAAAATCTATGAGCGCGAAAGAGCTGTCAAGAGCACCAGCTTTCTAATGAAATATGTTTCTGAGCATTTGGACTTTGATGTGAGTGACCAAGGCTTAATGCTGCAATTTCATATTTGTGGTTTTTTTAAATGTATTAAATTTCCATACTGCTCTTCATCTGAAGATCACAGGGGTGGTTTACAATATAAAAACACAGGAATACAATAACAGATCATTCCGATTAGATAACGCGAATGGGTCTTTTTTCATTTTCGTTTTTAACTTGCTTTAATTTGTTTTTAACTTGTCGGATTTTCTCCGGAAAGGGTAAATCTAGATTCAATGGAGGCAGGTTACAGGGTGGGATACAGGCTAGCATTTATACTGACATAATGTTTTATGGATGCTGTGTAAGACACTGTGGTGTAGTAGTTAGAGTGTTGGTCTGAGACCTGGGAGAGACCCGGGTTCAAATTCCCCCGCTCAGCAGTGACTCTCATTGAATGTGACCTTGGGGGCCTGTGACTGCCTCTTGGCCTAGCCTACCTCTCAGGATTGTTGTGGGGATTAAACGAGGAGGAGGAGGAAGACCACCTTGAGCTCCCTGCAGAAAAAGCTGAGAGGTAAATGCAATAAAATAAATAATAAAAGTAAAACTTGCATATGTTGCGTGCCTCGAGGGAAGTGGTTCATTAGCGAATACAGTAATAACTGGTACTAATCAGCACCGATCCCACAGGAAAAACCCTTCTGGAATCCTATCCAGGGCAGAATCAGGCTAATCGGTCTAACCCTCGAGCAAATATGAGGGCTGTGTGTGGAAATTCCCTTCCTGACCTATGTAGATCATAAGAACAGAAGAATCGCTTTGCTGGGTTTGCCAAGAAACCCATTTGGTTCATCTTGCTATTTCCAACTTCAGACAGAGGGATGCCTCTTGGGAAATTTCAGCCAGGGTGTTAAATTGATTCTGCATCTGTGCATGAGATATATAATAACATAGCAAGGTAGCATCTCTCCCCCTTTCCCTCTGGTTTAACAATACTCCCATAGATGTTCTCAGCGATCAAGCTGCGATATAGGAGTTCCTGACATCCTGAGGCAGCCTGGACCTCAGATTGTCAGGGCTTTGTAAATGACTAGAAAGACCTTGAAGCTGCCTCAGAAATAGATGGGCCGCCAATGCAGCTGTTTTAAGAATGGTGTCCCATGTTCTCAGCCCGAGGCCCCCACCAGCAATCTGGCCACAGCATTCTGCATGAGCTGGAGCCGGTGAAGCAGATCCAAGGGCAGACCCCCCCCCCCAGAATACATTGCAGTAATCCAGCCTTGAGGTTCCCAAAATATGGACTGCAGAATATGGTCAGGCTATCCCTGTCTAGGAAGAGCCATAGTTTGCAAACCAGACAAAGCTGGTAAAAGGCACGCCTAGCCCTAGAAGATATTTGGGTCTCTAGCTGCCAAGATGTATCCAGGGGTACCAGAAACTAGACAGGTAAAAAGAGACTTGGTCTACCCAGGATTCAAGCATGTTGCTTTTATGAATTGTGCGTTTCTGTATACCTTCTCCCGTAAAGTCTGCGTTTTGTTGTGGTGGTTTGGAGAACTGCATTGCCAAATTTCTGGATTTTGAAGGAAAACCTGTGTCTTGGTTGGCGTATTGCTTTGGAAAGTTCAGGTGTGAACTAGATGGACTTTCCCCTGCTCCCCAAAGCGGTGTGGCATGGCCATCCCAGGGGAAGGTGCCAGCCAGTGCTATTTTCCTAGAAAAAGAGGTGCCAGGACTCACCATGAACTCACCTCCCTCATTCTCTTATAATGACAACAGCGCCCACCTGAGAGGTGCCAGAACTGAGTTCCAGTGAGTTCTGGCTGGAAAAAAGGCCCTGGGGCAAGCCTTGGGTGGGCCACCTAAGCACAGATCTCTTGCCCTGCGCCCCTCTGCCACCTTTGCCGCCTGAAAGCATGCCAGACGGTTTTCTCTTGCTGGGCTCTGTGGGACGAGGACTGACTGTGCATCTCTCTCTCCACCTCCTAGATATCCCAGGATTTCCCCCTTCTTGGACAGCTGGTGGCGCTGTTGTCCCTCCACCTCGCAGACAACGTGAAGGAGATTGGCCTGCTGTCAGCGGAGGCCTTGTACCATCTCCATTACATCATGATAGCCAAAATGGGTGAGGGTGATGCTGGGAAAGGGTGTGTTTCTTGCAAGCCGCAGGGTGGGAGATCTGCAGCCCCCCAGAAGCTGCTCCAACTCCCATCATCCCTGAGTGCTGCCCATGCTGGCTGCTGCTGGGGTTGACGGGAGCTCAGGAGGGCCAGAATTCGTGCCAGGACTGGCCTGACGCAAACACCCCGTTGGCCAGAGACGAGAGGTCAGTCTGAGGGGAGGGATTCACTGCTGAAGAAGACAAGAAAAGCTGCCTGGATCAGACCAGTGGCCCACCCCAGTCCAGCATCCTGTTCCCCCAGGGGTTGACCAGTTGCCTCTGGGAAACCAGTAAGCAGAATTCGAACTCAAGAGCTCTTTCTTCTCCTGTGCTTTGCTGCCTCTGACTGTGGGGGCCCAGCATAGCCATCCTGGCTAATAGCCATGGGTAGCCTTCTCTTCCATGAATTTGAAAGCCATCTTGGTCCGTGGCCATCAGTGCCTCCTGTGGCAGGGAGTCCCAAAGTTTAACTGTGCACTGCATGAAGAAGGACCATCCTGAAACTTCAGTTTCATTGGCGGTCCCGGAGTTCTTGTGTTAGGAGGGAGAGAGAGAAAGCTTTCTCTCTCTCCACTTTCCCCTTGCCATACAGTGTGTCTCCTTTTCCTCGCCATCTTACTAAACGGAAAATCCCCCAACTGCTGCGACCATCCTGAAACTTCAGTTTCATTGGATATCCCGGAGTTTTGGTTGCCCCCTTCTGAACCTTGCCCAGTTCTGAATTCTAATTTTTGAGGTGAAATTGAGAATCTTTTTGTGGGTCGCAGTGGGGAAACTGGAGGTTGTGTGCCGGGAGCACTAATGCTGTCTTCTTTTGCCTGCATATCCCCATCCCTGACCCCGTTTAGCTAAGAAGGTGGAGATGAGGCGTAAGAACAGGAAAGGCAACGTGGTCAAATGGTTCCGAGAAGACTTCTTCATCCCTGGGCCCGCCATCTTTTACACCGACATCTCCAACGTGGCCAAGGTAGGTGTGGCTTTTTGGACTGTTTCTTGCTGAGACTGCAGCCAGCTCTCAGTTAGCAGCCCACGCCTTCTAGGGGATGAGGGAGAGATTCAGAGCAGTTCACATTTAAAGCCAAAGCTATCAAATCCAGGCTTCCTGAAACAATATGAGAACGGAAACATAAGCTGCCTTTGAAATTCATACATCCTTGAGTTTTTCAGTACCATTTCCTGGCCAAACAGTGTCTACAAAAAGGATTGTGCAAGCTAAAAGTGTCCAGAAAATGAATATATTAGTGTAAATAACATATGGAAATGCATTGTATTAGAATAAATTTTTTGAAGCCAAGCGCCCATTGGTCTAAACTGCATGCCAAATTCTACTTACAGTGGATGCTTGGGTTGCGAACGTGATCCGTGCAGGATGCACGTTCGCAACCCGCAGCATTTGCAACCTGTGTTTGCGCATGCGCGGGTTGCGATTCAGCACTTCTGCGCATGCACAAAGTGGTACTTCCGGGTTTCAGTGGTCTGCAACCTGAAAAAACGCAACCTGAAGCAGTTGTAAACCGAGGTATGACTGTATTCTAAAAGGTCACATTACACAAAACGATAGATAGATAGATAGATAGATAGATAGATAGATAGATAGATAGATAGACAGATAGATCCCAACCCCAAACTACTCAGGCACTGCCACAACTGTGAGCCCTGGATAGAGATCCGTATGCATTACAAGCTGCAAGCTGCCAGGCCAATGGATCCTGCAGGAGAATTGTGGAGTAGCCCTAGCCGTGCATCTGATGGGCCACTGCGGTGAGGAGAGCTGCTTCCCTGCATGTCTGACCTTTGCTGGATCGAGAAGAGGCAGTGTGGTGCAGTGGGTAGAGAGTCTGACCAGGCGCTGGGAGACCTAGGGCTCAGATCCCCACTCAGCCAGGAAACTCATGGGGTCAGTCACGGTCTCTCGGTCTAAACTCCCTCATGAGGATGAAATGGGGAGGAGAGAGAACCAGGCATTGCCACCTTGGGCAGAAAAAGAGGATGAAAAGTTGACCCATTTGGTGCCCGTTTCATGAGGCACTGCCAAGCCAATGGGCTATGCCAGGCTTCCTCAACCTCGGCCCTCCAGATGTTTTTGGCCTACAACTCCCATGATCCCTAGCTAGCAGGACCAGTGGTCAGGGATGCTGGGAATTGCAGTCTCAAAACATCTGGAGGGCCGAGGTTGAGGAAGCCTGGACTATGCTAACATTGTGGTGGATGTTTTTGACGTATATTAAGAAATAAACACACAGCCTGCAGGTTCCCACCTAATCTGACTTCGTTTGGCATTGATTGATTATATAACTGATATCCACTATTACTGGCCCTCTCTGTTTCTGCAAGAACAGTTGTCTTATTTTCTAGTCTGACTTTAGATTGTACCTCTTCATGTTCCAAGGTCATAACCAGTTTTAGATGGGGATTGAAAATAGGAAGGCGTCACCTGACTCTTAGTTTTGTTTGTTGTGAAATCTTTCAGTCACTTAAATAAACATTTAAATAGAATCAGAATTGGAGAGTTGGAAGGGACCCTGAGGGTCATCTGAGGCAAAGTGGATGTGTCTTTCACTAGGTTTGTCCCTTGGACTACTGAAAAGTGGTCAGATGCGGAGCAAAAGAAAACTTCCTCGTCTTTCTTCTTTGTGCCAGGCTTTTGGGGAGCACCTCACGCCCAGCCAGATCAACGAAGTCGTGTTGAAGGCGATTGACAACCTGACCGTGGAAGACAGAGTCGTCTCTCAGGCCTCAGGAAAGCTGCTGAGTTCCTTCCTTGAGGAATGTGGGGTGGACATGGAAGATGTAAGGCTCAAAATGGAGGCAGGGGGAAGCAGGTTTCCTCTAAATTAAACGTTCTCTTTGGATGTAGAATCAGCTTGTTTCTAGGGGTGTAAGAAGGCATTGATTTCCACGTTTGTGGATTGCGCCTCTGTTTCCATTCTGCTGCAGTTCAGCTTCCAAAAAACAACCACCATGTTTTTAATCTCAGTTTTGTTTTGTTTGTTTTTCGGGGGGGGGGTAATAATCACTTTGAGCATCTTTTTTATCTTGTCATATATCATTCCCCCAAAACCCCTCATTTTCTTTCAGGTTCACCACACTTTCTCATCCTGGTCTTCTTTTATCTTCTTCCAGCTGCCCATAGTTGTGAAGGAGATTTACAACCATCTCCACAGAATATCAGACACCCACACTAAGAATGAGACACTCACAGCTGTAGTCAACCTTGCTGCGAAGCGCCTGAACCCGGTCGTAGATAGCCTGTTGGACTGCTCAGTGGAGTGTGATGAGTAAGGGCCTCTTAGAGATGAGTGTGATATGGGGGGAGATATCCATTTTGCCTGCAAATCTCAGGGCGTCTCAGATGCCCTGCATAACCTGCGATCCACCAAGCCAGGCCACAGCCCATCAGCCATGGATGGAGATTTCCCAACTCTGGGGCATCTCCCAGGTTTTTGAAGTAGAGCTGCCAACTTTTTGTCCCCTGGAAACTGCTTGCTCTGCAGGAATGAGGCTTTCTTCCACGCTGTGAAAAGCAGTACACAGTGTGGATCAAATTTCTGTTCAAGATTCAGGTGGAAGCCATGCCAGGTTTCCCCCCCCCACCACCTTCTGGACAGGGAACAAATTCTGTTTGGGTCACGTTTAAGCGAGAGCTTACATCATTTGCAGTTTCCAAAATGAGAACTGTCGTATTTCAAAATTCGCACTATTCTGAATTTTTCAATGCAGTTCTCCAGTCAAGTAGCGCGCGCGCACACACACACACACACACACACACACACACACACACACACGTAGGCACACAAATGCATGAACTGGTGGAAATAACATATAGAAAGACATAAAATTAGAGGAGATTGATTTGCAAAAGGTGTTTAAGAGGCAAAACTGGATATGAAAATCTGCAAAGTGGAAATGGGGAGAGCTGAATTTAAGTGGGCTTTCTTAATTTATATTTCCGTTTCCTACTTGCAAAAAATTGTGCCCCGAGTTACATATCAAAAAGGGGAATAGTAGTTTCTTTCTTTGCTAATGCACGTGCGATATCAAGGAAATACAGAAGGCCTGACTTTTTTTAAGAAAGGGAAAAAGGAAAAATTCTCTTTGGACAAATTGCAGAAGTGCTGCAGCGATCTGGAAGGCCTTGGTCTCCGATCCGTACTCCAGCATCAAGCTGCTGAGACCCCTCCTGAAAAGGCTACAGGGTGAAGACCCCAACACAGAAGTCACGTACAGGCGACGCAGCACTTCTCAGATGCCAATAGCGGTACGAAACCACTCAGTTTCTCTCTCCTGGGTGGTTCTTGAATGGGAGCTGGATGGGGCTGGGGCTTCTGGCTGGGGGGGGGGGAGGGTTGCATCTTAATAACTGGCCTCTAGGGTTCTTCCCAGCGGCATCTTAGTGGTCCATCACTGTGGGGGGGGGGTCTCCTGGAGCCCAGCCCTGGCTCAGGGGCAGAACACCTGCTTTGTATGCCAAAGGGCCCCAGCATCTCCATGTCGGGGTGTCCCTCGCCTGGAACCCTGGACAGCCACTGCTAGTCAGTGTAGACAATACTGAGTGAAATGGACCAGGGGTCTGAGTCGCGTCCTGCATAGAGAGTTGGGAGATCTGGATCTGACGATGTCCTCTGCTGAATGCTGTTCTCCTGTCCTTGTCCCTCCAGGCTACCAACGCTTTGTGTCTGATCCTGTCGCTACCTGAGGCTTTGGATGTCCTGCAGAACAAGTTCCCCCAGCTGCTGCTTGCCCTTATCACTCAGATCTATTTTCTTTTTGGGTCGAGCAGAAGAGTTTCGAGGGCGACAAGTCTCATGCCGGAGCCCCCTTCGCATCTCCCTCCGCTGGCGTAAGGGACCTGCCCGTGCATTGGGGGTGGCCCTCCCTTCTCTCTCTGGGCGCTTGCAAGCCTGACCGTAGCAGTGATGGCTCAGCCCTCCCCCAAGAGATAGGCTTCACTTGGACATGGAGTGTGCTGGTCCCGGGGGGAAGGTCAAAGTCCGGTCCTGGGTCACTAGCCTGGAAACAGTTCACAAGGTCCGAAGCAGGAAGCCGGGCGGGGACAGGAACACTGGAGGGTCAGGTCTGGGTCCGGGCAGGAACAGGTACTCAACAACGACGTTGCTCCCGCAACCTGGGACCGGGCTGACTGGCCTTTATCTTCTCTGAGGCCAGGGGCGGTCCCGGCCCCCAGGAGACCCGCCTCTCCTGGCCTTAAGGTGAGCACTCCTCCTGGGAGAAACCAGTTCCCTTCGCCTCTCTGCCCTGAGCCTCTGCAGTTAAGGAGAGGCTGAAGGGTTACTGGGCCCAGGGGGTGACTCACCTGTAGGCACTGAGTCCTCAACCACCTCTGGAGCCAGAGTGGATTCACCTGGTGCCTGCTCCTGAGGATCCGGCACAGGTGCAGGCGCTTCAGAATCAAGGCCCTGCCCCAGTTCAGCCGGCCCTGGAGGCGGGGACTCCTGTGCAGGCTGGGATTCCTCCGGTTCACCCTCTGAATCGGATTCCCAGGCCATCACATGGAGGTTCTGCTTAGCTTGGGTAGCTAAGAGACCCAAGCTTCCCCAACCCCTGTGCTCTTCAGTCGCTTTGGACCACAACTCCCACCAGCCCCAGCCAGCACAGCTCTGGTGAAGATGGGAGTTGTTGTAGTCCAAAGGACCCTAGGATGGGAAAGGATGTTGGAGACTCTCCCACACGGTGGGCTGATTTTGGCGTGGCGGGACTCACGTGTCATGAAACCTGAAGTCTCCATCGCAGCCGAAAGGTTGCAGCTTGTGCTGGAAACATGTGAGAGGCTGCGGGGGCTGGTGGTTGTGGCTGGATCCATCAGGCCAAGCAGCTCAAGACTGCAAGATGTCAAGGACCTAAAACTCCCCAGATGAACCTACCCAGACCTTGTGATCCCCTCTTCCTGTGCCTCCTCCACGAGAAGTCCAGAGGGTGGCAAGACAAGAAGGGGTCTTTTCTGTGGTGGCCCCCATTAGTGGGATCCTCTCCCCAGGGAGGCTTGCCTGGTGCCTTCATTATATACCATTAGATGCCAGGCCAAAATGATCCTCTTCAGTCAGGCCATTGGCGGATTAACACCCTACGCCCTTTCAGCTGTGTTTGTGAGAGGAAGAAGGAGTTATTGGTTTGGTTTGTTCTTGTTTTTATTATTTATTTTGTGCTTTTTATCTTGTATTTTTGTGTTGTGAACTGACCTGAGATCTATGGGTGAAGGGCAGTATACAATTTTTTTTAATGGATAAATAAATGTAATATTCTTAATTCTTTCATTCGATTCAGGACCACTGTGCAAGCTGTGAAAAACCTTATTGGATGTGGCGGCTACGTCAAAGAATACAACATTTTGGAGGTGCAAAGGTGCTGGGACATGCTGTCAAACCCAGAAAGCTTTTTCGATGGCATTCGTCTTCTGACCAGGTAAGACAGTGAAAAGGACTGGCAGGTGAGGCACGAAAGGCAGCCACCAAGGCCTGCTTTCTGGGAAATGGGGATAAACATTGTTTATTTCAGAAAATGTATATGCTGTTTTATTGTAATAAAACAAACAAACTTCAAAGCAGTTAAAAAGAAAAGATAAGAAAATATCGATTAGAAAAGCTGACAACAGTAATTTGAGACTTTTGAAAAGTTAAAATAACAATAGACTAAAACCGGATTAACATTTGCACCAGCTTTCTAAACATCTGGGTAGGCTTGTCTAAACAAGAACGTTCTTAGCAGGTGCCCAAAGGGGAACAGTGAAGGCGCCTGTTTGATATCAATAGGCAGGGAGTTCCGAAGTTTAGGTGCTGACACACTAAATGCAGAGCAGGCATTCTGTGGTGCCTGAAAGTGCCAATTCCACCAATCGAAGAGGTCGAGTGGGTGCATATGGGGTAATGGAGTAATGAACCTTCCCATTCCCCACTGAAAACTCTGCTGGCTTTGGAGATTTATTTGCAAGATACTGCACTGCACTCTCAAGCATCCTTCCTTGACAGAGAGAGCTAGATAGGACTTGGGATACGACTTGGGTGAAACTGGAGAGGAGCAGAAGGTAGTGACTGGGGCAATCTGATCAGGTGGGCGGGGTGCAAGTAATGAATTTTATTATTATTATTATTATTATTATTATTATTATTATTATTATTATTCAGGAATACTTAGCGGTTCTTCCTGCCAGCTTCAGGCTTGTGCATCCTTTGTGTCTGATTTTGTGTTTCAGGACCTTGTTCACCTTCTCCAAAGTGCACCTCAAAACGACTTTCAAACAGGCCAATGCCTACTTGCGCCGCCCTGACGTAAAGGAGAGGACGGTCGGGATGGCCTTCTTCACCGAGGTGAGAGTCGGAAACGGAGAATGCCTGCAGGCGCTCCTGCTTCGCAACAACCGCACCCAGGCAGGCAAGGAAAGCAGAGGGTGTAAGGAGGTCTCCTGCGCCACCATTGATGGCTGGCAGGCCTGCACTCTGCCTAGGGCAGCAATTTCTACAGGCCTTAGTTAATGCACACTGCTCTCAGCTCTTATCTAACTCCTTGCGCTTTGCTCCCCCTTTCTTCTCGCCCGGGGGGCCCTGCCCTCTGCCTACCCCTCAGAGCCGAAAAGGATATATCAAGAACTCTGGCCAAAAGTTTCAATATAAGGAAATGAAAAACGTGTATATTTGAAACTACACTGTATATTTGAAACTACATTATTTCTGTACTTAAACGTTGTATCCAAACTTACCATTACTTTAAAACTATCGTACTTACACGTTGTGTTTAAATTTACTACTAGCTTCAAACTGTTATTCTTAGCAGAATATACACGTTTTTCATTTCAACTCTTGAGTAGGAATTATTCCTTATATTGAAACTTTTGGCCAGAGTTCTTGATATATCCTTTTCAGTGTAGTTTCAACAAGTACCCCTCAGAGCCAGCATGGCACACAGGGCTGGGCTTTAGTGGCCGCAGCCTCTTCCCGTCCTCACCTGCTTTCCAGCAGCCTCTACAAAAGCCTTTCTCAACCTGTGGGTCCCCAGATGTCGCTGGACTACAACTCCCATCATCCCTAGCTAGCAAGGCCAGAGCTCAGGGATGATGGGAGTTGTAGTCCAACAACATCTGGGGACCCACAGTTGAGAACCGCTGCTCTACCAGCTGCCCAAGGGAGGCCAGCAGCAGTGGCCACAGAGATGCCATGGAGGGGCAACGAGAGGCCCCCTCACAGCCGCCACTGTCATTGGGCACAAGCTCTGGCTCATTCTCCTCCCCGAGCTCGGTGGCGGCAGCTCTGGCATGGAAAACAGGGACATTCCGGGATCAAATCAGAAGCCGGTTGGCTTTCGTAATTCCGGGGCTGTCCCTGGAAAATCAGGACACTTGGAGGGTATGGGGTACCGGACTTCGGTTTCCGCGGCACAGATTTCCTCCTGCCCTGCCTACTTTCTTTGGCCTTGCACACATCAAGTGTTTTCTTTTCCAGCTCCTTTTCCACAAACAGATAGGGTTGTTTTTTGAGAAGCTAGACATTTTGGAGGTCCTGAGGGAGTGGATGGGCCAAGCCAGCCCCCTCATGCAGCTCTTCAGCATCCAAGGACTGGGCTACATGTTGCAGCACCAGCTGGAGGTAAGAGATTGGTGGCGGGGGACACATTAGGAAGCGGCGTACAGATTAACCCCACAACGCTTTGAGGGAGCCATATCAGCCTTTCAAGGAGGCTGTTAAAATGAGATTCCTTTGTTCTGCTGCAGCCTTATTCTCAGGTGCAGATCAGCACAGGAAGGAAGCTGCCTTAAAGAGAGTCAGGCCAATGGTCTGGATACCTCAGGGTTGCCCACACGGACCGGCAGCAGCTCCCCAAGGTTTCTAGAGTCCCTCCCAACCCTGCGTGGAGATGCCAGGACTTGAACCCAGGACTTTCTGCATGCAAAGCAGACGCTCCCGCTCTGGCCCCTTCTCCTACTGGAGGCCCCCACCCTGCACAAGGACTCAGGAGAGAGCACCCGCTTGGGTTGTTTACTTTTGTGTAATGCTTACGCTGTGGCTTTTTGGGTGCAAACTGCGTCTGCGTGCGCTGACTTCTCTGCTGTGACCGTGTTCCCTCACCTGCTTCCTTGCTTCCTTCAGGAAGAGGCCTTGGAGCTCTTCATCTCGCCCCTGATCAACTGCGCTTACAATCCGGACAAGAGTGTTGCCAAAGAGTCCATCAAGTGCCTGCAACTCATGTCCCACCACTTGGAGGGGGAGGAGGAATACAGCTTGGCCGGCTGCAGCCTTTACCCTCAACTCTTGAAACACTTCAATGATGTAAGTCAACAAGCCTACTCGAAATGGGCTTCATCCATGCCCTGGTGCTTCCCAAACATTGGGGGGCCGGCTGCCCCTTTGGTTCCATAGCCTCATCCCCAGTGCCCCCTACACTATGAAGAGAATCACAGTGGTACCTTGGTTCTCAAACTTAATCTGTTCCAGAAGTCCGTTCCAAAACTAAAGCGTTTCAAAACCAAGGTGCGCTTTCCCATAGAAAGTAATGCAAAATGGATTAATCCATTCCAGACTTTTAAAAACAACCCCTAAAACAGCAAGTTAACATGAATTTTACTCTCTAACGAGACCACTGATCCATAAAATGAAAGCAATAATCAATGTACCATACTATAAAATTAATAAGACAGCATTGTAGATGATTAAAATTTAAATAATTTTTTTTCTTACCTGCACTGATGATAGTCATTGTTTGGATGGGGGACTTTTATCCATTTCCACAGTCACACAATCAATCTATCAGTAGCTAAACTGGGTTCCAAACAGTCACAAAAACGAACCAAAAAAGCCTCAAAAAGAAAAATGCAAAATAAATAGTAAAAACAAAAGCGCCAAATACAGTGGTACCTTGGTTCTCGAACTTTAATCCATTCTGGAAGTCCATTTGACTTCTGAAATGTTCGAAAACCATGGCGTGGCTTCTGATTGGAGCAAGCGCCCTGAAAAAAATAGCCGACAGCCGCATCGGACGTTCAGCTTCCGAAAAACGTTCAAAAACTGGACACTTATACTTCCAAGTTTTTGGCATTTGGAAACCAAGTTACGACTGTATTCAGAATAGAGGTTTGCACGATCCACTAAGGAAGATGATAACACGAAATCGAAATTCCTTCCTTCCTTCCTTCCTTCCTTCCTTCCTTCCTTCCATCCATCCATCTTCTTTCTTCTCTCTTTTCCTTTTGTTTTCCTTGGTGTCCTCTGCTCAGGGCCATTGATTATTGGGTTCTTTGGGCATGGTCAACGGGGGAGGGGGGCAACTGCCCCTTCAATCAAGCAAATAAAGAAAAATACTTAATTAACTGACCAATCGCATTACAGATAGCTTGGTTCTTCTGCCACACACCTCCTCCCCAACATTAATACTGCTTCACCAACATAAATCCTGGCTACGCCCATGTTGGGCTCCAAGGAAGGTGATGGCTTGTTGGTGAAGGACGCTGAGTGAGAGACAGGGAAGGGAAGAGGCTGGGAGGGTTGACCCCTTTCCTGGTGAGACAAGGGTTAAGAGCTGCCCTTGAGAGAAGACTCTGCATTTCTGTTTGTCTTTCTGTTTTTATTTAGATCAGTTTCTTTCCTTATATTATGGAAAAGCCTTAATAAAGACTTATGGGGAAAAATAAAGAAGATAATAACACAGTGAAATTCAGAACACCAACTGTGCCAGCTTGCCCCCACGATTGAGGGGGCTGGCACTGTGCAACATGCGCATGTCACGCACACACGCCATGTGCCACACACACACCGCATTTATACCTCAAGCCCCCCTCTGTCAGCCCCCCACAAGTGATCCCACTGGCCTAATCTGCGAGACTTCTTGCTTCACCAGCTCTTCAGGTGACTCTGTCTGCCAGCAGGTGATGCTGGCAGAACTTTAGATGCACCAGGATGAACTCAGTCCGTTAAGCTCCTTAACGGTGGTGGGCAAAGGCCCCCGGGGTTGGTCCCCTGTTGCGTGGGCCCAGCCAACACCCTCAAACAACCAGACCCATAGTGAACGAGAAGTGTTTGCTCAGCTAAACTCCCTGAAACCTGTGAGACGGGTTTGCCCTGCACAGCACTTGGGACTGACTGGTGTTCTCCTCCTCTCTCTCCTCAGGAGGACAATGAGCTCAGCCTTTGCTCCATCACTCTTTTCGGGACGCTGTTGAGGGGTGTGCAGGAAGAGCACAGAAACAAGGTGGAGGACATTGTCATCAGGAGCCTCGTCCCCCTGATAATCCAGCTGACCGACCCTGTGAGCGGAGAGGTAGGTTGAGGCTGGAAGGGCCAGTCTGGGCATCGCCTGGCCCCTTTGGCAAACTCCTTCTCCCTGGCAACTGTCACACGCAGCTGGAACGCAGAGCAATGTTTCTCTGCCTGTGGAAGCCCCTTACGATACCAATGCTGGGTGGTCCTTGAAGCATCTGTTGCAGCTGAGGAACTCTCCCCTTTCCTGGGAATTTCCACACAAGGAGCGTTGCTCTGCGTGTTGCAGCAGGGCTTGGAGAATCATCCCATGCTGCCCCACAGATCAAGTAATGCGTAGACTGGTCTTGAATGGGTGGGCCTCGATTGTGCTTGGGGTCTGAGTCACCACCACACCTGAGGTCAAAAAGGGAGTTTTCTGTCCAGGTCAGAAAAGTTAGAGATCTTGGGGTCTTTTTTCACCCCTTTTCCCTTGCTCAAGTCACTTGTTGTGCAGATACCATGCTGTGGGTGGGATTGCGCTGCCAAAGGTTGGAACCGTCAGAGTCATCGAACCACAGAATCAGAGTTGGAAGGGACCCCAAGTGTCATCTAGTCCACCCCCTGCAATGCAGGAATCTCAGCTCAAGCATCCTTGACAGATGGTCCTCCAACCTCTGCTTAAAAACCTCCAGTGAAGGAGAGGCCACCGCCTTCCAAGGATGCCAGTTCTGGAAGTCTTCTGATCCAGGCTGGTTAGCTTTAAGGAGTGGAAGCCCTGCAGGGTTGGTTTCAAAACCTGGTCATTAGACACCATCTGAAACACCCAGGTTTGAGTTCCTGGGATTGGAAGCTAAGCCTTGACACCTCTGCTGTCACTGTGATCAGCTGACTAGGCCGGCCTGGTGGAGGTTCATTTAGCAGCCAGTAACCAGAGGGAGGGTCTTTTTCAGGGTGGCTCCTCTCTATGGAATCACTTCCCTTCTGAGCGCAAGTGAGCCCCTACATTAGTGGCGTATTGATGCTTGTTAAAAACCTAGGTGAGCTCTCAGGGTTTAATTCCCAGTGGGCTAGTTGTGTTTTTAACCCTACCTGGGCTACTGTCTGCATTTTATTTGCATTGCGGCCTCAATGCAGATATGTATATTTTCAAAGCTGTTGCAAGCCTAAGGCTTGATGTGAAGTAAAATGTCACCCCTCCTTTCAATTCTAGGAGTGTCGAATTGTCCTTAACACAATTGTCACCTTCCTGAAACTGGGGGAGCTGCCCAATGACATCTTTGAGTCTGTGCAGCAAGAGAGACTCTACTACAGATTCTCAGTTATCTGCAAGTACATTGTGAGTAAAATTTACATGGTCAACTGTTCCCTCCAGACTCTTTCACCAGATTTCTTCAGAGGAGAAGAAATTTTCCCACCATTTCTTAAGTTTGGGACTCACTTACTTTCCTCCCAAACTGTGTGTGTTTGATGTGGGCAGTGGGAGTTGCAGGCTTATTTTATTCTACTGCCTGGCTGCTATCATATTTTGTATCCACCACAATGCCCCAGATCACGGCTTGGGTGAGGAAGTGGAAGAATATCTAGATGAAATTCTGCAAAATAGACTCTTGAGAAATGGTGTGTGTGTGTGTGTGTGTGTTGATTTTTCTTAGAAAGATGCTGTGCCACAGCTGCTCCTCCCTCTCTCCCTCTGCTAAATTAACCCCCCTCCAGTTTTATGCCATTGTGGTGTATTGATGTGCATCCCCCTGGATCAGCTGTGGCTGCAGACCCTCAAGGTGTCCCTATTTTCCAGGGACTTCCTTGTTTTAGAGAAGCCATCCGTTTCTGGTTTGATCCTGGAATGTCCCACTTTTCCTTAGGATGTCCCTATTTTCACTGGAGAAATGTTGGAGGGTATGGAGTTATCCGACCTCTGAGCCATCTGAAGGCAATCCTGTGTGGGCATGTTTTTTAACATTTTGTTAATGTTTTATTATGGTTTTATGTGTGTTGGCTGCTGCCCAAAGTGGCTGGGGCAACCCACTAAGATGGGTGGGGTATAAATAGTCAAATTATCATTATGGAATGGGGCGTCCCTGTTTTCATCAGAGAAGCGTTGGAGGGTATGTGGCTGCAGCACCTGCCTTCTCATCTCCCTGTGTCTGTATCTGTGGCATCAGCATCAGCCAGCCGCAACCACCTTGCCTTCACCACCACAGATGTCTTCTAAGACATTTTGTCACTATTATCTATGTGCAGCACAGCCACAAACAGAGGCCCAGCAACACTGCCACATCCACAGCTATGCTATGGAACTCACTGCCACAAGACGCACAGGTGGCCACTAGCTTGGATGGCTTTAAAATAAGACTGGACAAATTCATGGAGGGTGGCTCTGCTGTGCCCCCGTAGTTCTGCCAACTAAACCAACTAAAATTTTCTGTGCTCTTAATACTTGGGCATGAAGTGTGATTCTACCTTATATAAAGGCAGTAGTATTACTGTGGGTGGCCAATTCGGAAATAACGAGGTCATACTTTTCAAGTATTGTTTGGCCACCACGTGGGACAGAAATGCGTTAAGAAGCTGGAGTTTTACAAAAGACTAATCTGGCACCTCGGTTGTCTTCCTGTCCACCCCCCCCGCCCCCCCAGTTGTGGAGATACAGGCAGAGGTTGCCGGACATGCTCACGCAGATGATGGAATACCTAAAGAGCAGGAACCCTGCGCATCGCGAGGCAGCGACCATATTGATAGGTAATTGAAAACAAGGCTCTTGAGAGGAAAGGGGGTTTCAGGGC
>NW_027670204.1:0-88000 GCF_964188305.1 Podarcis bocagei
CTCGACGTCTGAACAACTTTTTTTGAAAAAATCCCTAAGCCGCGCGGTCACAATTTCTGCTAAAAATCTGACATTCTGCAATTCCTTCAAAAACGTTGGCAAACTGTTGCAAATGATCCCCTGAAATGTTTTTCGGTGGAAACAGATGGGTTTTTATCATCGGAAACAGAATTAGCCTTCGACGTCTGAAAAACTTTTTTTGAAAAAATCCCTAAGCCGCGCGGTCACAATTTCTGCTAAAAATCTGACGTTCTGCAATTCACTCAAAAATGTTGGAAAACCGTTGCAAGCGATCCCCTGAAATGTTTTTCGGTGGAAACAGATGGGTTTTTATCATCGGAAACAGAATTATCCCTCGACGTCTGAACAACTTTTTTTGAAAAAATCCCTAAGCCGCGCGGTCACAATTTCTGCTAAAAATCTGACGTTCTGCAATTCCCTCAAAAACGTTGGCAAACTGTTGCAAATGATCCCCTGAAATGTTTTTCGGTGGAAACAGATGGGTTTTTATCATCGGAAACAGAATTAGCCTTCGACGTCTGAAAAACTTTTTTTGAAAAAATCCCTAAGCCGCGCGGTCACAATTTCTGCTAAAAATCTGACGTTCTGCAATTCACTCAAAAATGTTGGAAAACCGTTGCAAGTGATCCCCTGAAATGTTTTTCGGTGGAAACAGATGGGTTTTTATCATCGGAAACAGAATTATCCCTCGACGTCTGAACAACTTTTTTTGAAAAAATCCCTAAGCCGCGCGGTCACAATTTCTGCTAAAAATCTGACGTTCTGCAATTCCCTCAAAAACGTTGGCAAACTGTTGCAAATGATCCCCTGAAATGTTTTTCGGTGGAAACAGATGGGTTTTTATCATCGGAAACAGAATTAGCCTTCGACGTCTGAAAAACTTTTTTTGAAAAAATCCCTAAGCCGCGCGGTTACAATTTCTGTTAAAAATCTGACGTTCTTCAATTCATTCAAAAATGGTCCCAAACTGTTGCAAACGATCCCCTGAAAGGTTTTTCGGTGGGAACAGATCGGTTTTTATCATCGGAAACAGAATTAGCCCTCGACGTCTGAACAACTTTTTTTGAAAAAAATCCCTAAGCCGCGCGGTACAATTTCTGCTCAAAATCTGACGTTCTGCAATTCACTCAAAAATGTTGGAAAACCGTTGCAAGTGATCCCCTGAAATGTTTTTCGGTGGAAACAGTTGGCTTTTTATCATCGGAAACAAAAGTAGCCCCCGACGTCTGAACAACTTTTTTTGAAAAATCCCTAAGCCGCGCGGTCACAATTTCTGCTAAAAATCTGACGTTCTGCAATTCCCTCAAAAATGTTGGCAAACTGTTGCAAGTGATCCCCTGAAATGTTTTTCGGTGGAAACAGATGGGTTTTTATCATCGGAAACAAAAGTAGCCCTCGACGTCTGAACAACTTTTTTTGAAAAAATCCCTAAGCCGCGCGGTCACAATTTCTGCTAAAAATCTGACGTTCTGCAATTCACTCAAAAATGTTGGCAAACTGTTGCAAGTGATCCCCTGAAATGTTTTTCGGTGGAAACAGATGGGTTTTTATCATTGGAAACAGAATGAGCCCTCGACGTCTGAACAACTTTTTTTGAAAAAATCCCTAAGCCGCGCGGTCACAATTTCTGCTAAAAATCTGACGTTCTGCAATTCCCTCAAAAATGTTGGCAAACTGTTGCAAGTGATCCCCTGAAATGTTTTTCGGTGGAAACAGATGGGTTTTTATCATCGGAAACAGAATTAGCCCTCGACGTCTGAACAACTTTTTTTGAAAAAATCCCTAAGCCGCGCGGTCACAATTTTTGCTAAAAATCTGACGTTCTGCAATTCAGTCAAAAATGTTGGCAAAGTGTTGCAAGTGATCCCCTGAAATGATTTTCGGTGGAAACATATGGGTTTTTATCATCGGAAACAGAATTAGCCCTCGACGTCTGAACAACTTTTTTTGAAAAAATCCCTAAGCCGCGCGGTCACAATTTCTGCTAAAAATCTGACATTCTGCAATTCCCTCAAAAATGTTGGCAAAGTGTTGCAAGTGATCCCCTGAAGTGTTTTTCGGTGGAAACAGATGGGTTTTTATCATCGGAAACAGAATTAGCCCTCGACGTCTGAACAACTTTTTTTGAAAAAATCCCTAAGCCGCGCGGTCACAATTTCTGCTAAAAATCTGACGTTCTGCAATTCACTCAAAAATGTTGGAAAACCGTTGCAAGTGATCCCCTGAAATGTTTTTCGCTGGAAACAGTTGGCTTTTTATCATCGGAAACAAAAGTAGCCCCCGACGTCTGAACAACTTTTTTTGAAAAATCCCTAAGCCGCGCGGTCAAAATTTCTGCTAAAAATCAGACGTTCTGCAATTCCCTCAAAAATGTTGGCAAACTGTTGCAAGTGATCCCCTGAAATGTTTTTCGGTGGAAACAGATGGGTTTTTATCATCGGAAACAGAATTAGCCCTCGACGTCTGAACAACTTTTTTTGAAAAAATCCCTAAGCCGCGCGGTCAAAATTTCTGCTAAAAATCTGACGTTCTGCAATTCCCTCAAAAATGTTGGCAAACTGTTGCAAGTGATCCCCTGAAATGTTTTTCGGTGGAAACAGATGGGTTTTTATCATCGGAAACAGAATTAGCCCTCGACGTCTGAACAACTTTTTTTGAAAAAATCCCTAAGCCGCGCGGTCACAATTTCTGCTAAAAATCTGACGTTCTGCATTTCACTCAAAAATGTTGGCAAACTGTTGCAAATGATCCCCTGAAATGTTTTTCGGTGGAAACAGATGGGTTTTTATCATCGGAAACAGAATGAGCCCTCGAAGTCTGAACAACTTTTTTTGAAAAAATCCCTAAGCCGCGCGGTCACAATTTCTGTTAAAAATCTGACGTTCTGCAATTCCCTCAAAAATGTTGGCAAAGTGTTGCAAGTGATCCCCTGAAAGGTTTTTCGGTGGAAACAGATGGGTTTTTATCATCGGAAACAGAATTAGCCTTCGACGTCTGAAAAACTTTTTTTGAAAAAATCCCTAAGCCGCGCGGTCACAATTTCTGCTAAAAATCTGACGTTCTGCATTTCACTCAAAAATGGTGCCAAACTGTTGCAAACGATCCCCTGAAAGGTTTTTCGGTGGAAACAGATGGGTTTTTATCATCGGAAACAGAATTAGCCCTCGACGTCTGAACAACTTTTTATGAAAAAATCCCTAAGCCGCGCGGTCACAATTCCAGCTAAAAATCTGACGTACTGCAATTCACTCAAAAATGTTGTCAAAGTGTTGCAAGTGATCCCCTGAAATGATTTTCGGTGGAAACATATGGGTTTTTATCATCGGAAACAGAATTATCCCTCGACGTCTGAACAACTTTTTTTGAAAAAATCCCTAAGCCGCGCGGTCACAATTTCTGCTAAAAATCTGACGTTCTGCAATTCCTTCAAAAACGTTGGCAAACTGTTGCAAATGATCCCCTGAAATGTTTTTCGGTGGAAACAGATGGGTTTTTATCATCGGAAACAGAATTAGCCTTCGACGTCTGAAAAACTTTTTTTGAAAAAATCCCTAAGCCGCGCGGTCACAATTTCTGCTAAAAATCTGACGTTCTGCAATTCACTCAAAAATGTTGGAAAACCGTTGCAAGTGATCCCCTGAAATGTTTTTCGGTGGAAACAGATGGGTTTTTATCATCGGAAACAGAATTATCCCTCGACGTCTGAACAACTTTTTTTGAAAAAATCCCTAAGCCGCGCGGTCACAATTTCTGCTAAAAATCTGACGTTCTGCAATTCCCTCAAAAACGTTGGCAAACTGTTGCAAATGATCCCCTGAAATGTTTTTCGGTGGAAACAGATGGGTTTTTATCATCGGAAACAGAATTAGCCTTCGACGTCTGAAAAACTTTTTTTGAAAAAATCCCTAAGCCGCGCGGTCACAATTTCTGCTAAAAATCTGACGTTCTGCAATTCACTCAAAAATGTTGGAAAACCGTTGCAAGTGATCCCCTGAAATTTTTTTCGGTGGAAACAGATGGGTTTTTATCATCGGAAACAGAATTATCCCTCGGCGTCTGAACAACTTTTTTTGAAAAAATCCCTAAGCCGCGCGGTCACAATTTTTGCTAAAAATCTGACGTTCTGCAATTCCCTCAAAAATGTTGGCAAAGTGTTGCAAACGATCCCCTGAAAGGTTTTTCGGTGGAAACAGATGGGTTTTTATCATCGGAAACAGAATGAGCCCTCGAAGTCTGAACAACTTTTTTTGAAAAAATCCCTAAGCCGCGCGGTCACAATTTCTGCTCAAAATCTGACGTTCTGCAATTCACTCAAAAATGTTGGAAAACCGTTGCAAGTGATCCCCTGAAATGTTTTTCGGTGGAAACAGTTGGCTTTTTATCATCGGAAACAAAAGTAGCCCCCGACGTCTGAACAACTTTTTTTGAAAAATCCCTAAGCCGCGCGGTCACAATTTCTGCTAAAAATCAGACGTTCTGCAATTCCCTCAAAAATGTTGGCAAACTGTTGCAAGTGATCCCCTGAAATGTTTTTCGGTGGAAACAGATGGGTTTTTATCATCGGAAACAGAATTAGCCCTCGACGTCTGAACAACTTTTTTTGAAAAAATCCCTAAGCCGCGCGGTCACAATTTCTGCTAAAAATCTGACGTTCTGCAATTCCCTCAAAAATGTTGGCAAAGTGTTGCAAGTGATCCCCTGAAATGTTTTTCGGTGGAAACAGATGGGTTTTTATCATCGGAAACAAAAGTAGCCCTCGACGTCTGAACAACTTTTTTTGAAAAAATCCCTAAGCCGCGCGGTCACAATTTTTGCTAAAAATCTGACGTTCTGCAATTCCCTCAAAAATGTTGGCAAAGTGTTGCAAGTGATCCCCTGAAATGTTTTTCGGTGGAAACAGATGGGTTTTTATCATTGGAAACAGAATTAGCCCTCGAAGTCTGAACAACTTTTTTTGAAAAAATCCCTAAGCCGCGCGGTCACAATTTCTGCTAAAAATCTGACGTTCTGCAATTCCCTCAAAAATGTTGGCAAAGTGTTGCAAGTGATCCCCTGAAATGTTTTTCGGTGGAAACAGATGGGTTTTTATCATCGGAAACAGAATTAGCCCTCGACGTCTGAACAACTTTTTTTGAAAAAAACCCTAAGCCGCGCGGTCACAATTTTTGCTAAAAATCTGACGTTCTGCAATTCCCTCAAAAATGTTGGCAAAGTGTTGCAAGTGATCCCCTGAAAGGTTTTTCGGTCGAAACAGATGGGTTTTTATCATCGGAAACAGAATTAGCCTTCGACGTCTGAAAAACTTTTTTTGAAAAAATCCCTAAGCCGCGCGGTCACAATTTCTGCTAAAAATCTGACGTTCTGCATTTCACTCAAAAATGGTGCCAAACTGTTGCAAACGATCCCCTGAAAGGTTTTTCGGTGGAAACAGATGGGTTTTTATCATCGGAAACAGAATTAGCCCTCGACGTCTGAACAACTTTTTATGAAAAAATCCCTAAGCCGCGCGGTCACAATTCCAGCTAAAAATCTGACGTACTGCAATTCACTCAAAAATGTTGTCAAAATGTTGCAAGTGATCCCCTGAAATGTTTTTCGGTGGAAACAGATGGGTTTTTATCATCGGAAACAGAATTAGCCCTCGACGTCTGAACAACTTTTTTTGAAAAAATCCCTAAGCCGCGCGGTCTCAATTTCTGCTAAAAATCTGACGTTCTGCAATTCACTCAAAAATGTTGGAAAACCGTTGCAAGTGATCCCCTGAAATGTTTTTCGGTGGAAACAGTTGGCTTTTTATCATCGGAAACAAAAGTAGCCCCCGACGTCTGAACAACTTTTTTTGAAAAATCCCTAAGCCGCGCGGTCACAATTTCTGCTAAAAATCTGACGTTCTGCAATTCCCTCAAAAATGTTGGCAAACTGTTGCAAGTGATCCCCTGAAATGTTTTTCGGTGGAAACAGATTGGTTTTTATCATCGGAAACAGAATTAGCCCTCGACGTCTGAACACCTTTTTTTGAAAAAATCCCTAAGCCGTGCAGTCACAATTTCTGCTAAAAATCTGACATTCTGCAATTCACTCAAAAATGTTGGCAAAGTGTTGCAAGTGATCCCCTGAAATGATTTTCGGTGGAAACATATGGGTTTTTATCATCGGAAACAGAATTATCCCTCGACGTCTGAACAACTTTTTTTGAAAAAATCCCTAAGCCGCGCGGTCACAATTTCTGCTAAAAATCTGACGTTCTGCAATTCCTTCAAAAACGTTGGCAAACTGTTGCAAATGATCCCCTGAAATGTTTTTCGGTGGAAACAGATGGGTTTTTATCATCGGAAACAGAATTAGCCTTCGACGTCTGAACAACTTTTTTTGAAAAAATCCCTAAGCCGCGCGGTCACAATTTCTGCTAAAAATCTGACGTTCTGCAATTCACTCAAAAATGTTGGAAAACCGTTGCAAGTGATCCCCTGAAATGTTTTTCGATGGAAACAGATGGGTTTTTATCATCGGAAACAGAATTATCCCTCGACGTCTGAACAACTTTTTTTGAAAAAATCCCTAAGCCGCGCGGTCACAATTTCTGCTAAAAATCTGACGTTCTGCAATTCCCTCAAAAACGTTGGCAAACTGTTGCAAATGATCCCCTGAAATGTTTTTCGGTGGAAACAGATGGGTTTTTATCATCGGAAACAGAATTAGCCTTCGACGTCTGAAAAACTTTTTTTGAAAAAATCCCTAAGCCGCGCGGTCACAATTTCTGCTAAAAATCTGACGTTCTGCAATTCACTCAAAAATGTTGGAAAACCGTTGCAAGTGATCCCCTGAAATTTTTTTCGGTGGAAACAGATGGGTTTTTATCATCGGAAACAGAATTATCCCTCGACGTCTGAACAACTTTTTTTGAAAAAATCCCTAAGCCGCGCGGTCACAATTTCTGCTAAAAATCTGACGTTCTGCAATTCCCTCAAAAACGTTGGCAAACTGTTGCAAATGATCCCCTGAAATGTTTTTCGGTGGAAACAGATGGGTTTTTATCATCGGAAACAGAATTAGCCTTCGACGTCTGAAAAACTTTTTTTGAAAAAATCCCTAAGCCGCGCGGTTACAATTTCTGTTAAAAATCTGACGTTCTTCAATTCATTCAAAAATGGTCCCAAACTGTTGCAAACGATCCCCTGAAAGGTTTTTCGGTGGGAACAGATCGGTTTTTATCATCGGAAACAGAATTAGCCCTCGACGTCTGAACAACTTTTTTTGAAAAAAATCCCTAAGCCGCGCGGTACAATTTCTGCTAAAAATCTGACGTTCTGCAATTCACTCAAAAATGGTGCCAAACTATTGCAAACGATCCCCTGAAAGGTTTTTCGGTGGAAACAGATGGGTTTTTATCATCGGAAACAGAATGAGCCCTCGAAGTCTGAACAACTTTTTTTGAAAAAATCCCTAAGCCGCGCGGTCACAATTTCTGCTCAAAATCTGACGTTCTGCAATTCACTCAAAAATCTTGGAAAACCGTTGCAAGTGATCCCCTGAAATGTTTTTCGGTGGAAACAGTTGGCTTTTTATCATCGGAAACAAAAGTAGCCCCCGACGTCTGAACAACTTTTTTTGAAAAATCCCTAAGCCGCGCGGTCACAATTTTTGCTAAAAATCTGACGTTCTGCAATTCCCTCAAAAATGTTGGCAAAGTGTTGCAAGTGATCCCCTGAAATGTTTTTCGGTGGAAACAGATGGGTTTTTATCATTGGAAACAGAATTAGCCCTCGAAGTCTGAACAACTTTTTTTGAAAAAATCCCTAAGCCGCGCGGTCACAATTTTTGCTAAAAATCTGACGTTCTGCAATTCCCTCAAAAATGTTGGCAAAGTGTTGCAAGTGATCCCCTGAAAGGTTTTTCGGTGGAAACAGATGGGTTTTTATCATCGGAAACAGAATTAGCCTTCGACGTCTGAAAAACTTTTTTTGAAAAAATCCCTAAGCCGCGCGGTCACAATTTCTGCTAAAAATCTGACGTTCTGCATTTCACTCAAAAATGGTGCCAAACTGTTGCAAACGATCCCCTGAAAGGTTTTTCGGTGGAAACAGATGGGTTTTTATCATCGGAAACAGAATTAGCCCTCGACGTCTGAACAACTTTTTATGAAAAAATCCCTAAGCCGCGCGGTCACAATTCCAGCTAAAAATCTGACGTACTGCAATTCACTCAAAAATGTTGTCAAAATGTTGCAAGTGATCCCCTGAAATGTTTTTCGGTGGAAACAGATGGGTTTTTATCATCGGAAACAGAATTAGCCCTCGACGTCTGAACAACTTTTTTTGAAAAAATCCCTAAGCCGCGCGGTCTCAATTTCTGCTAAAAATCTGACGTTCTGCAATTCACTCAAAAATGTTGGAAAACCGTTGCAAGTGATCCCCTGAAATGTTTTTCGGTGGAAACAGTTGGCTTTTTATCATCGGAAACAAAAGTAGCCCCCGACGTCTGAACAACTTTTTTTGAAAAATCCCTAAGCCGCGCGGTCACAATTTCTGCTAAAAATCTGACGTTCTGCAATTCCCTCAAAAATGTTGGCAAACTGTTGCAAGTGATCCCCTGAAATGTTTTTCGGTGAAAACAGATTGGTTTTTATCATCGGAAACAGAATTAGCCCTCGACGTCTGAACACCTTTTTTTGAAAAAATCCCTAAGCCGTGCAGTCACAATTTCTGCTAAAAATCTGACGTTCTGCAATTCACTCAAAAATGTTGGCAAAGTGTTGCAAGTGATCCCCTGAAATGATTTTCGGTGGAAACATATGGGTTTTTATCATCGGAAACAGAATTATCCCTCGACGTCTGAACAACTTTTTTTGAAAAAATCCCTAAGCCGCGCGGTCACAATTTCTGCTAAAAATCTGACGTTCTGCAATTCCCTCAAAAACGTTGGCAAACTGTTGCAAATGATCCCCTGAAATGTTTTTCGGTGGAAACAGATGGGTTTTTATCATCGGAAACAGAATTAGCCTTCGACGTCTGAAAAACTTTTTTTGAAAAAATCCCTAAGCCGCGCGGTCACAATTTCTGCTAAAAATCTGACGTTCTGCAATTCACTCAAAAATGTTGGAAAACCGTTGCAAGTGATCCCCTGAAATTTTTTTCGGTGGAAACAGATGGGTTTTTATCATCGGAAACAGAATTATCCCTCGACGTCTGAACAACTTTTTTTTAAAAAATCCCTAAGCCGCGCGGTCACAATTTCTGCTAAAAATCTGACGTTCTGCAATTCCCTCAAAAACGTTGGCAAACTGTTGCAAATGATCCCCTGAAATGTTTTTCGGTGGAAACAGATGGGTTTTTATCATCGGAAACAGAATTAGCCTTCGACGTCTGAAAAACTTTTTTTGAAAAAATCCCTAAGCCGCGCGGTTACAATTTCTGTTAAAAATCTGACGTTCTTCAATTCATTCAAAAATGGTCCCAAACTGTTGCAAACGATCCCCTGAAAGGTTTTTCGGTGGGAACAGATCGGTTTTTATCATCGGAAACAGAATTAGCCCTCGACGTCTGAACAACTTTTTTTGAAAAAAATCCCTAAGCCGCGCGGTACAATTTCTGCTAAAAATCTGACGTTCTGCAATTCACTCAAAAATGGTGCCAAACTATTGCAAACGATCCCCTGAAAGGTTTTTCGGTGGAAACAGATGGGTTTTTATCATCGGAAACAGAATGAGCCCTCGAAGTCTGAACAACTTTTTTTGAAAAAATCCCTAAGCCGCGCGGTCACAATTTCTGCTCAAAATCTGACGTTCTGCAATTCACTCAAAAATCTTGGAAAACCGTTGCAAGTGATCCCCTGAAATGTTTTTCGGTGGAAACAGTTGGCTTTTTATCATCGGAAACAAAAGTAGCCCCCGACGTCTGAACAACTTTTTTTGAAAAATCCCTAAGCCGCGCGGTCACAATTTCTGCTAAAAATCAGACGTTCTGCAATTCCCTCAAAAATGTTGGCAAACTGTTGCAAGTGATCCCCTGAAATGTTTTTCGGTGGAAACAGATGGGTTTTTATCATCGGAAACAGAATTAGCCCTCGACGTCTGAACAACTTTTTTTGAAAAAATCCCTAAGCCGCGCGGTCACAATTTCTGCTAAAAATCTGACGTTCTGCAATTCCCTCAAAAATGTTGGCAAAGTGTTGGAAGTGATCCCCTGAAATGTTTTTCGGTGGAAACAGATGGGTTTTTATCATCGGAAACAAAAGTAGCCCTCGACGTCTGAACAACTTTTTTTGAAAAAATCCCTAAGCCGCGCGGTCACAATTTTTGCTAAAAATCTGACGTTCTGCAATTCCCTCAAAAATGTTGGCAAAGTGTTGCAAGTGATCCCCTGAAATGTTTTTCGGTGGAAACAGATGGGTTTTTATCATTGGAAACAGAATTAGCCCTCGAAGTCTGAACAACTTTTTTTGAAAAAATCCCTAAGCCGCGCGGTCACAATTTCTGCTAAAAATCTGACGTTCTGCAATTGCCTCAAAAATGTTGGCAAAGTGTTGCAAGTGATCCCCTGAAATGTTTTTCGGTGGAAACAGATGGGTTTTTATCATCGGAAACAGAATTAGCCCTCGACGTCTGAACAACTTTTTTTGAAAAAATCCCTAAGCCGCGCGGTCACAATTTTTGCTAAAAATCTGACGTTCTGCAATTCCCTCAAAAATGTTGACAAAGTGTTGCAAGTGATCCCCTGAAATGTTTTTCGGTGGAAACAGATGGGTTTTTATCATCGGAAACAGAATTAGCCCTCGACGTCTGAACAAATTTTTTTTAAAAAATTCCTAAGCCGCGCGGTCACAATTTCTGCTAAAAATCTGACGTACTGCAATTCACTCAAAAATGTTGTCAAAATGTTGCAAGTGATCCCCTGAAATGTTTTTCGGTGGAAACAGATGGGTTTTTATCATCGGAAACAGAATTAGCCCTCGACGTCTGAACAACTTTTTTTGAAAAATCCATAAGCCGCGTGGTCACAATTTCTGCTAAAAATCTGACATTCTGCAATTCCCTCAAAAATGTTGGCAAACTGTTGCAAGTGATCCCCTGAAATGTTTTTCGGTGGAAACAGATTGGTTTTTATCATCGGAAACAGAATTAGCCTTCGACGTCTGAAAAACTTTTTTTTGAAAACATCCCTAAGCGGTTACAATTTCTGTTAAAAATCTGACGTTCTTCAATTCATTCAAAAATGGTCCCAAACTGTTGCAAACGATCCCCCGAAAGGTTTTTCGGTGGAAACAGATGGGTTTTTATCATCGGAAACAGAATGAGCCCTCGACGTCTGAACAACTTTTTATGAAAAAATCCCTAAGCCGCGCGGTCACAATTCCAGCTAAAAATCTGACGTACTGCAATTCACTCAAAAATGTTGTCAAAATGTTGCAAGTGATCCCCTGAAATGTTTTTCGGTGGAAACAGATGGGTTTTTATCATCGGAAACAGAATTATCCCTCGACGTCTGAACAACTTTTTTTGAAAAAATCCCTAAGCCGCGCGGTCACAATTTCTGCTAAAAATCTGACGTTCTGCAATTCCCTCAAAAACGTTGGCAAACTGTTGCAAATGATCCCCTGAAATGTTTTTCGGTGGAAACAGATGGGTTTTTATCATCGGAAACAGAATTAGCCTTCGACGTCTGAAAAACTTTTTTTGAAAAAATCCCTAAGCCGCGCGGTTACAATTTCTGTTAAAAATCTGACGTTCTTCAATTCATTCAAAAATGGTCCCAAACTGTTGCAAACGATCCCCTGAAAGGTTTTTCGGTGGGAACAGATCGGTTTTTATCATCGGAAACAGAATTAGCCCTCGACGTCTGAACAACTTTTTTTGAAAAAAATCCCTAAGCCGCGCGGTACAATTTCTGCTAAAAATCTGACGTTCTGCAATTCACTCAAAAATGGTGCCAAACTATTGCAAACGATCCCCTGAAAGGTTTTTCGGTGGAAACAGATGGGTTTTTATCATCGGAAACAGAATGAGCCCTCGAAGTCTGAACAACTTTTTTTGAAAAAATCCCTAAGCCGCGCGGTCACAATTTCTGCTCAAAATCTGACGTTCTGCAATTCACTCAAAAATCTTGGAAAACCGTTGCAAGTGATCCCCTGAAATGTTTTTCGGTGGAAACAGTTGGCTTTTTATCATCGGAAACAAAAGTAGCCCCCGACGTCTGAACAACTTTTTTTGAAAAATCCCTAAGCCGCGCGGTCACAATTTCTGCTAAAAATCAGACGTTCTGCAATTCCCTCAAAAATGTTGGCAAACTGTTGCAAGTGATCCCCTGAAACGTTTTTCGGTGGAAACAGATGGGTTTTTATCATCGGAAACAGAATTAGCCCTCGACGTCTGAACAACTTTTTTTGAAAAAATCCCTAAGCCGCGCGGTCACAATTTCTGCTAAAAATCTGACGTTCTGCAATTCCCTCAAAAATGTTGGCAAAGTGTTGGAAGTGATCCCCTGAAATGTTTTTCGGTGGAAACAGATGGGTTTTTATCATCGGAAACAAAAGTAGCCCTCGACGTCTGAACAACTTTTTTTGAAAAAATCCCTAAGCCGCGCGGTCACAATTTTTGCTAAAAATCTGACGTTCTGCAATTCCCTCAAAAATGTTGGCAAAGTGTTGCAAGTGATCCCCTGAAATGTTTTTCGGTGGAAACAGATGGGTTTTTATCATTGGAAACAGAATTAGCCCTCGAAGTCTGAACAACTTTTTTTGAAAAAATCCCTAAGCCGCGCGGTCACAATTTCTGCTAAAAATCTGACGTTCTGCAATTCCCTCAAAAATGTTGGCAAAGTGTTGCAAGTGATCCCCTGAAATGTTTTTCGGTGGAAACAGATGGGTTTTTATCATCGGAAACAGAATTAGCCCTCGACGTCTGAACAACTTTTTTTGAAAAAATCCCTAAGCCGCGCGGTCACAATTTTTGCTAAAAATCTGACGTTCTGCAATTCCCTCAAAAATGTTGACAAAGTGTTGCAAGTGATCCCCTGAAATGTTTTTCGGTGGAAACAGATGGGTTTTTATCATCGGAAACAGAATTAGCCCTCGACGTCTGAACAAATTTTTTTAAAAAAATTCCTAAGCCGCGCGGTCACAATTTCTGCTAAAAATCTGACGTACTGCAATTCACTCAAAAATGTTGTCAAAATGTTGCAAGTGATCCCCTGAAATGTTTTTCGGTGGAAACAGATGGGTTTTTATCATCGGAAACAGAATTAGCCCTCGACGTCTGAACAACTTTTTTTGAAAAATCCATAAGCCGCGTGGTCACAATTTCTGCTAAAAATCTGACATTCTGCAATTCCCTCAAAAATGTTGGCAAACTGTTGCAAGTGATCCCCTGAAATGTTTTTCGGTGGAAACAGATTGGTTTTTATCATCGGAAACAGAATTAGCCTTCGACGTCTGAAAAACTTTTTTTTGAAAACATCCCTAAGCGGTTACAATTTCTGTTAAAAATCTGACGTTCTTCAATTCATTCAAAAATGGTCCCAAACTGTTGCAAACGATCCCCCGAAAGGTTTTTCGGTGGGAACAGATCGGTTTTTATCATCAGAAACAGAATTAGCCTTCGACGTCTGAAAAACTTTTTTTGAAAAAATCCCTAAGCCGCGCGGTCACAATTTCTGCTAAAAATCTGACGTTCTGCATTTCACTCAAAAATGGTGCCAAACTGTTGCAAACGATCCCCTGAAAGGTTTTTCGGTGGAAACAGATGGGTTTTTATCATCGGAAACAGAATGAGCCCTCGACGTCTGAACAACTTTTTTTGAAAAAATCCCTAAGCCGCGCGGTCACAATTTCTGTTAAAAATCTGACGTTCTGCAATTCCATCAAAAATGTTGGCAAAGTGTTGCAAGTGATCCCCTGAAAGGTTTTTCGGTGGAAACAGATGGGTTTTTATCATCGGAAACAGAATTAGCCTTCGACGTCTGAAAAACTTTTTTTGAAAAAATCCCTAAGCCGCGCGGTCACAATTTCTGCTAAAAATCTGACGTTCTGCATTTCACTCAAAAATGGTGCCAAACTGTTGCAAACGATCCCCTGAAAGGTTTTTCGGTGGAAACAGATGGGTTTTTATCATCGGAAACAGAATGAGCCCTCGACGTCTGAACAACTTTTTATGAAAAAATCCCTAAGCCGCGCGGTCACAATTCCAGCTAAAAATCTGACGTACTGCAATTCACTCAAAAATGTTGTCAAAATGTTGCAAGTGATCCCCTGAAATGTTTTTCGGTGGAAACAGATGGGTTTTTATCATCGGAAACAGAATTAGCCCTCGACGTCTGAACAACTTTTTTTGAAAAAATCCCTAAGCCGCGCGGTCTCAATTTCTGCTAAAAATCTGACGTTCTGCAATTCACTCAAAAATGTTGGCAAAGTGTTGCAAGTGATCCCCTGAAATGTTTTTCGGTGGAAACAGTTGGCTTTTTATCATCGGAAACAAAAGTAGCCCCCGACGTCTGAACAACTTTTTTTGAAAAATCCCTAAGCCGCGCGGTACAATTTCTGCTAAAAATCTGACGTTCTGCAATTCCCTCAAAAATGTTGGCAAACTGTTGCAAGTGATCCCCTGAAATGTTTTTCGGTGGAAACAGATGGGTTTTTATCATCGGAAACAGAATGAGCCCTCGACGTCTGAACAACTTTTTATGAAAAAATCCCTAAGCCGCGAGGTCACAATTCCAGCTAAAAATCTGACGTACTGCAATTCACTCAAAAATGTTGTCAAAATGTTGCAAGTGATCCCCTGAAATGTTTTTCGGTGGAAACAGATGGGTTTTTATCATCGGAAACAGAATTAGCCCTCGACGTCTGAACAACTTTTTTTGAAAAAATCCCTAAGCCGCGCGGTCTCAATTTCTGCTAAAAATCTGACGTTCTGCAATTCACTCAAAAATGTTGGCAAAGTGTTGCAAGTGATCCCCTGAAATGTTTTTCGGTGGAAACAGTTGGCTTTTTATCATCGGAAACAAAAGTAGCCCCCGACGTCTGAACAACTTTTTTTGAAAAATCCCTAAGCCGCGCGGTACAATTTCTGCTAAAAATCTGACGTTCTGCAATTCACTCAAAAATGTTGGCAAAGTGTTGCAAGTGATCCCCTGAAATGATTTTCGGTGGAAACATATGGGTTTTTATCATCGGAAACAGAATTATCCCTCGACGTCTGAACAACTTTTTTTGAAAAAATCCCTAAGCCGCGCGGTCACAATTTCTGCTAAAAATCTGACGTTCTGCAATTCCTTCAAAAACGTTGGCAAACTGTTGCAAATGATCCCCTGAAATGTTTTTCGGTGGAAACAGATGGGTTTTTATCATCGGAAACAGAATTAGCCTTCGACGTCTGAAAAACTTTTTTTGAAAAAATCCCTAAGCCGCGCGGTCACAATTTCTGCTAAAAATCTGACGTTCTGCAATTCACTCAAAAATGTTGGAAAACCGTTGCAAGTGATCCCCTGAAATGTTTTTCGGTGGAAACAGATGGGTTTTTATCATCGGAAACAGAATTATCCCTCGACGTCTGAACAACTTTTTTTGAAAAAATCCCTAAGCCGCGCGGTCACAATTTCTGCTAAAAATCTGACGTTCTGCAATTCCCTCAAAAACGTTGGCAAACTGTTGCAAATGATCCCCTGAAATGTTTTTCGGTGGAAACAGATGGGTTTTTATCATCGGAAACAGAATTAGCCTTCGACGTCTGAAAAACTTTTTTTGAAAAAATCCCTAAGCCGCGCGGTCACAATTTCTGCTAAAAATCTGACGTTCTGCAATTCACTCAAAAATGTTGGAAAACCGTTGCAAGTGATCGCCTGAAATGTTTTTCGGTGGAAACAGATGGGTTTTTATCATCGGAAACAGAATTATCCCTCGACGTCTGAACAACTTTTTTTGAAAAAATCCCTAAGCCGCGCGGTCACAATTTCTGCTAAAAATCTGACGTTCTGCAATTCCCTCAAAAACGTTGGCAAACTGTTGCAAATGATCCCCTGAAATGTTTTTCGGTGGAAACAGATGGGTTTTTATCATCGGAAACAGAATTAGCCTTGGACGTCTGAAAAACTTTTTTTGAAAAAATCCCTAAGCCGCGCGGTTACAATTTCTGTTAAAAATCTGACGTTCTTCAATTCATTCAAAAATGGTCCCAAACTGTTGCAAACGATCCCCTGAAAGGTTTTTCGGTGGGAACAGATCGGTTTTTATCATCGGAAACAGAATTAGCCCTCGACGTCTGAACAACTTTTTTTGAAAAAAATCCCTAAGCCGCGCGGTACAATTTCTGCTAAAAATCTGACGTTCTGCAATTCCCTCAAAAATGGTGCCAAACTATTGCAAACGATCCCCTGAAAGGTTTTTCGGTGGAAACAGATGGGTTTTTATCATCGGAAACAGAATGAGCCCCCGACGTCTGAACAACTTTTTTTGAAAAATCCCTAAGCCGCGCGGTCACAATTTCTGCTAAAAATCAGACGTTCTGCAATTCCCTCAAAAATGTTGGCAAACTGTTGCAAGTGATCCCCTGAAATGTTTTTCGGTGGAAACAGATGGGTTTTTATCATCGGAAACAGAATTAGCCCTCGACGTCTGAACAACTTTTTTTGAAAAAATCCCTAAGCCGCGCGGTCACAATTTCTGCTAAAAATCTGACGTTCTGCAATTCCCTCAAAAATGTTGGAAAACCGTTGCAAGTGATCCCCTGAAATGTTTTTCGCTGGAAACAGTTGGCTTTTTATCATCGGAAACAGAATTAGCCCTCGACGTCTGAACAACTTTTTTTGAAAAAATCCCTAAGCCGCGCGGTCACAATTTTTGCTAAAAATCTGACATTCTGCAATTCAGTCAAAAATGTTGGCAAAGTGTTGCAAGTGATCCCCTGAAATGATTTTCGGTGGAAACATATGGGTTTTTATCATCGGAAACAGAATTAGCCCTCGACGTCTGAACAACTTTTTTTGAAAAAATCCCTAAGCCGCGCGGTCACAATTTCTGCTAAAAATCTGACATTCTGCAATTCACTCAAAAATGTTGGCAAACTGTTGCAAGTGATCCCCTGAAGTGTTTTTCGGTGGAAACAGATGGGTTTTTATCATCGGAAACAGAATGAGCCCTCGACGTCTGAACAACTTTTTTTGAAAAAATCCCTAAGCCGCGCGGTCACAATTTCTGCTAAAAATCTGACGTTCTGCAATTCACTCAAAAATGTTGGAAAACCGTTGCAAGTGATCCCCTGAAATGTTTTTCGCTGGAAACAGTTGGCTTTTTATCATCGGAAACAAAAGTAGCCCCCGACGTCTGAACACCTTTTTTTGAAAAATCCCTAAGCCGCGCGGTCAAAATTTTTGCTAAAAATCTGACGTTCTGCAATTCCCTCAAAAATGTTGGCAAACTGTTGCAAGTGATCCCCTGAAATGTTTTTCGGTGGAAACAGATGGGTTTTTATCATCGGAAACAGAATTAGCCCTCGAAGTCTGAACAACTTTTTTTGAAAAAATCCCTAAGCCGCGCGGTCACAATTTCTGCTAAAAATCTGACGTTCTGCAATTCACTCAAAAATGTTGGCAAACTGTTGCAAGTGATCCCCTGAAATGTTTTTCGGTGGAAACAGATGGGTTTTTATCATCGGAAACAGAATTAGCCTTCGAAGTCTGAACAACTTTTTTTGAAAAAATCCCTAAGCCGCGCGGTCACAATTTCTGCTAAAAATCTGACGTTCTGCAATTCACTCAAAAATGTTGTCAAAATGTTGCAAGTGATCCCCTGAAATGTTTTTCGGTGGAAACAGTTGGCTTTTTATCATCGGAAACAAAAGTAGCCCCCGACGTCTGAACAACTTTTTTTGAAAAACCCCTACGCCACGCGGTCACAATTTCTGCTAAAAATCTGACGTTCTGCAATTCCCTCAAAAATGTTGGCAAACTGTTGCAAGTGATCCCCTGAAATGTTTTTCGGTGGAAACAGATGGGTTTTTATCATCGGAAACAGAATTAGCCCTCGACGTCTGAACAACTTTTTTTGAAAAAATCCCTAAGCCGCGCGGTCACAATTTCTGCTAAAAATCTGACGTTCTGCAATTCACTCAAAAATGTTGGCAAACTGTTGCACGTGATCCCCTGAAGTGTTTTTCGGTGGAAACAGATGGGTTTTTATCATCGGAAACAGAATTAGCCCTCGACGTCTGAACAACTTTTTTGAAAAAAATCCCTAAGCCGCGCGGTCACAATTTCTGCTAAAAATCTGACATTCTGCAATTCACTCAAAAATGTTGGCAAACTGTTGCAAGTGATCCCCTGAAATGTTTTTCGGTGGAAACAGATGGGTTTTTATCATTGGAAACAGAATGAGCCCTCGACGTCTGAACAACTTTTTTTGAAAAAATCCCTAAGCCGCGCGGTCACAATTTCTGCTAAAAATCTGACGTTCTGCAATTCCCTCAAAAATGTTGGCAAAGTGTTGCTAGTGATCCCCTGAAATGTTTTTCGGTGGAAACAGATGGGTTTTTATCATCGGAAACAGAATTAGCCCTCGACGTCTGAACAACTTTTTTTGAAAAAATCCCTAAGCCGCGCGGTCACAATTTTTGCTAAAAATCTGACATTCTGCAATTCAGTCAAAAATGTTGGCAAAGTGTTGCAAGTGATCCCCTGAAATGATTTTCGGTGGAAACATATGGGTTTTTATCATCGGAAACAGAATTAGCCCTCGACGTCTGAACAACTTTTTTTGAAAAAATCCCTAAGCCGCGCGGTCACAATTTCTGCTAAAAATCTGACGTTCTGCATTTCACTCAAAAATGTTGGCAAACTGTTGCAAGTGATCCCCTGAAATGTTTTTCGGTGGAAACAGATGGGTTTTTATCATTGGAAACAGAATGAGCCCTCGACGTCTGAACAACTTTTTTTGAAAAAATCCCTAAGCCGCGCGGTCACAATTTCTGCTAAAAATCTGACGTTCTGCAATTCCCTCAAAAATGTTGGCAAAGTGTTGCTAGTGATCCCCTGAAATGTTTTTCGGTGGAAACAGATGGGTTTTTATCATCGGAAACAGAATTAGCCCTCGACGTCTGAACAACTGTTTTTGAAAAAATCCCTAAGCCGCGCGGTCACAATTTTTGCTAAAAATCTGACATTCTGCAATTCAGTCAAAAATGTTGGCAAAGTGTTGCAAGTGATCCCCTGAAATGATTTTCGGTGGAAACATATGGGTTTTTATCATCGGAAACAGAATTAGCCCTCGACGTCTGAACAACTTTTTTTGAAAAAATCCCTAAGCCGCGCGGTCACAATTTCTGCTAAAAATCTGACGTTCTGCATTTCACTCAAAAATGTTGGCAAACTGTTGCAAACGATCCCCTGAAAGGTTTTTCGGTGGAAACAGATGGGTTTTTATCATCGGAAACAGAATGAGCCCTCGACGTCTGAACACCTTTTTTTGAAAAAATCCCTAAGCCGCGCGGTCACAATTTCTGCTAAAAATCTGACGTTCTGCAGTTCACTCAAAAATGGTGCCAAACTGTTGCAAACGATCCCCTGAAAGGTTTTTCGGTGGAAACAGATGGGTTTTTATTATCGGAAACAGAATGAGCCCTCGACGTCTGAACAACTTTTTTTGAAAAAATCCCTAAGCCGCGCGGTCACAATTTCTGCTAAAAATCTGACGTTCTACAATTCACTCAAAAATGTTGTCAAAATGTTGCAAGTGATCCCCTGAAATGTTTTTCGGTGGAAACAGATGGGTTTTTATCATCGGAAACAGAATTAGCCCTCGACGTCTGAACAACTTTTTTTGAAAAAATCCCTAAGCCGCGCGGTCACAATTTCTGCTAAAAATCTAACGTTCTGCAATTCACTCAAAAATGTTGGAAAACCGTTCCAAGTGATCCCCTGAAATGTTTTTCGGTGGAAACAGTTGGCTTTTTATCATCGGAAACAAAAGTAGCCCCCGACGTCTGAACAACTTTTTTTGAAAAATCCCTAAGCCGCGCGGTCACAATTTCTGCTAAAAATCTGACGTTCTGCAATTCCCTCAAAAATGTTGGCAAACTGTTGCAAGTGATCCCCTGAAATGTTTTTCGGTGGAAACAGATGGGTTTTTATCATCGGAAACAGAATTAGCCCTCGACGTCTGAACAACTTTTTTTGAAAAAATCCCTAAGCCGCGCGGTCACAATTTCTGCTAAAAATCTGACGTTCTGCAATTCACTCAAAAATGTTGGCAAACTGTTGCAAGTGATCCCCTGAAATGTTTTTCGGTGGAAACAGATGGGTTTTTATCATCGGAAACAGAATTAGCCTTCGAAGTCTGAACAACTTTTTTTGAAAAAATCCCTAAGCCGCGCGGTCACAATTTCTGCTAAAAATCTGACGTTCTGCAATTCACTCAAAAATGTTGTCAAAATGTTGCAAGTGATCCCCTGAAATGTTTTTCGGTGGAAACAGTTGGCTTTTTATCATCGGAAACAAAAGTAGCCCCCGACGTCTGAACAACTTTTTTTGAAAAACCCCTACGCCGCGCGGTCACAATTTCTGCTAAAAATCTGACGTTCTGCAATTCCCTCAAAAATGTTGGCAAACTGTTGCAAGTGATCCCCTGAAATGTTTTTCGGTGGAAACAGATGGGTTTTTATCATCGGAAACAGAATTAGCCCTCGACGTCTGAACAACTTTTTTTGAAAAAATCCCTAAGCCGCGCGGTCACAATTTTTGCTAAAAATCTGACGTTCTGCAATTCACTCAAAAATGTTGGCAAACTGTTGCACGTGATCCCCTGAAATGTTTTTCGGTGGAAACAGATGGGTTTTTATCATCGGAAACAGAATTAGCCCTCGACGTCTGAACAACTTTTTTTGAAAAAATCCCTAAGCCGCGCAGTCACAATTTCTGCTAAAAATCTGACATTCTGGAATTCACTCAAAAATGTTTGCAAAGTGTTGCAAGTGATCCCCTGAAATGTTTTTCGGTGGAAACTGATGGGTTTTTATCATCGGAAACAGAATTAGCCCTCGACGTCTGAACAACTTTTTTTGAAAAAATCCCTAAGCCGCGCGGTCACAATTTCTGCTAAAAATCTGACGTTCTGCAATTCATTCAAAAATGGTCCCAAACTGTTGCAAACGATCCCCTGAAATGTTTTTCGGTGGAAACAGATGGGTTTTTATCATCAGAAACAGAATTAACCTTCGACGTCTGAACAACTTTTTTTGAAAAAATCCCTAAGCCGCGCGGTCACAATTTCTGCTAAAAATCTGACATTCTGCAATTCACTCAAAAATGTTGGCAAACTGTTGCAAGTGATCCCCTGAAATGTTTTTCGGTGGAAACAGATGGGTTTTTATCATTGGAAACAGAATGAGCCCTCGACGTCTGAACAACTTTTTTTGAAAAAATCCCTAAGCCGCGCGGTCACAATTTCTGCTAAAAATCTGACGTTCTGCAATTCCCTCAAAAATGTTGGCATAGTGTTGCTAGTGATCCCCTGAAATGTTTTTCGGTGGAAACAGATGGGTTTTTATCATCGGAAACAGAATTAGCCCTCGACGTCTGAACAACTTTTTTTGAAAAAATCCCTAAGCCGCGCGGTCACAATTTTTGCTAAAAATCTGACATTCTGCAATTCAGTCAAAAATGTTGGCAAAGTGTTGCAAGTGATCCCCTGAAATGATTTTCGGTGGAAACAGATGGGTTTTTATCATCGGAAACAGAATTAGCCCTCGACGTCTGAACAACTTTTTTTGAAAAAATCCCTAAGCCGCGCGGTCACAATTTCTGCTAAAAATCTGACGTTCTGCATTTCACTCAAAAATGTTGGCAAACTGTTGCAAGTGATCCCCTGAAATGTTTTTCGGTGGAAACAGATGGGTTTTTATCATTGGAAACAGAATGAGCCCTCGACGTCTGAACAACTTTTTTTGAAAAAATCCCTAAGCCGCGCGGTCACAATTTCTGCTAAAAATCTGACGTTCTGCAATTCCCTCAAAAATGTTGGCAAAGTGTTGCTAGTGATCCCCTGAAATGTTTTTCGGTGGAAACAGATGGGTTTTTATCATCGGAAACAGAATTAGCCCTCGACGTCTGAACAACTTTTTTTGAAAAAATCCCTAAGCCGCGCGGTCACAATTTTTGCTAAAAATCTGACATTCTGCAATTCAGTCAAAAATGTTGGCAAAGTGTTGCAAGTGATCCCCTGAAATGATTTTCGGTGGAAACATATGGGTTTTTATCATCGGAAACAGAATTAGCCCTCGACGTCTGAACAACTTTTTTTGAAAAAATCCCTAAGCCGCGCGGTCACAATTTCTGCTAAAAATCTGACGTTCTGCATTTCACTCAAAAATGTTGGCAAACTGTTGCAAACGATCCCCTGAAAGGTTTTTCGGTGGAAACAGATGGGTTTTTATCATCGGAAACAGAATGAGCCCTCGACGTCTGAACACCTTTTTTTGAAAAAATCCCTAAGCCGCGCGGTCACAATTTCTGCTAAAAATCTGACGTTCTGCAGTTCACTCAAAAATGGTGCCAAACTGTTGCAAACGATCCCCTGAAAGGTTTTTCGGTGGAAACAGATGGGTTTTTATTATCGGAAACAGAATGAGCCCTCGACGTCTGAACAACTTTTTTTGAAAAAATCCCTAAGCCGCGCGGTCACAATTTCTGCTAAAAATGTGACGTTCTGCAATTCACTCAAAAATGTTGTCAAAATGTTGCAAGTGATCCCCTGAAATGTTTTTCGGTGGAAACAGATGGGTTTTTATCATCGGAAACAGAATTAGCCCTCGACGTCTGAACAACTTTTTTTGAAAAAATCCCTAAGCCGCGCGGTCACAATTTCTGCTAAAAATCTAACGTTCTGCAATTCACTCAAAAATGTTGGAAAACCGTTCCAAGTGATCCCCTGAAATGTTTTTCGGTGGAAACAGTTGGCTTTTTATCATCGGAAACAAAAGTAGCCCCCGACGTCTGAACAACTTTTTTTGAAAAATCCCTAAGCCGCGCGGTCACAATTTCTGCTAAAAATCTGACGTTCTGCAATTCCCTCAAAAATGTTGGCAAACTGTTGCAAGTGATCCCCTGAAATGTTTTTCGGTGGAAACAGATGGGTTTTTATCATCGGAAACAGAATTAGCCTTCGACGTCTGAACACCTTTTTTTGAAAAGTCCCTAAGCCGCGCGGTCACAATTTCTGCTAAAAACCTGACGTTCTGCAATTCCCTCAAAAATGTTGGCAAACTGTTGCAAGTGATCCCCTGAAATGTTTTTCGGTGGGAACAGATGGGTTTTTATCATCGGAAACAGAATTAGCCCTCGACGTCTGAACAACTTTTTTTGAAAAAATCCCTAAGCCGCGCGGTCACAATTTCTGCTAAAAATCTGACGTTCTGCAATTCCCTCAAAAATGTTGGCAAAGTGTTGCAAGTGATCCCCTGAAATGTTTTTCGGTGGAAACAGATGGGTTTTTATCATCGGAAACAGAATTAGCCCTCGACGTCTGAACAACTTTTTTGAAAAAAATCCCTAAGCCGCGCGGTCACAATTTCTGCTAAAAATCTGACATTCTGCAATTCACTCAAAAATGTTGGCAAACTGTTGCAAGTGATCCCCTGAAATGTTTTTCGGTGGAAACAGATGGGTTTTTATCATTGGAAACAGAATGAGCCCTCGACGTCTGAACAACTTTTTTTGAAAAAATCCCTAAGCCGCGCGGTCACAATTTCTGCTAAAAATCTGACGTTCTGCAATTCCCTCAAAAATGTTGGCAAAGTGTTGCAAGTGATCCCCTGAAATGATTTTCGGTGGAAACAGATGGGTTTTTATCATCGGAAACAGAATTAGCCCTCGACGTCTGAACAACTTTTTTTGAAAAAATCCCTAAGCCGCGCGGTCACAATTTCTGCTAAAAATCTGACATTCTGCAATTCAGTCAAAAATGGTGCCAAACTGTTGCAAACGATCCCCTGAAAGGTTTTTCGGTGGAAACAGATGGGTTTTTATCATCGGAAACAGAATGAGCCCTCGACGTCTGAACAACTTTTTTTGAAAAAATCCCTAAGCCGCGCGGTCACAATTTCTGCTAAAAATCTGACGTTCTGCAATTCACTCAAAAATGTTGTCAAAATGTTGCAAGTGATCCCCTGAAATGTTTTTCGGTGGAAACAGATGGGTTTTTATCATCGGAAACAGAATTAGCCCTCGACGTCTGAACAACTTTTTTTGAAAAAAATCCCTAAGCCGCGCGGTCACAATTTCTGCTAAAAATCTGACGTTCTGCAATTCACTCAAAAATGTTGGAAAACCGTTGCAAGTGATCCCCTGAAATGTTTTTCGGTGGAAACAGTTGGCTTTTTATCATCGGAAACAAAAGTATCCCCCGACGTCTGAACAACTTTTTTTGAAAAATCCCTAAACCGCGCGGTCACAATTTCTGCTAAAAATCTGACGTTCTGCAATTCCCTCAAAAACGTTGGCAAACTGTTGCAAATGATCCCCTGAAATGTTTTTCGGTGGAAACAGTTGGGTTTTTATCATCGGAAACAGAATTAGCCTTCGACGTCTGAAAAACTTTTTTTGAAAAAATCCCTAAGCCGCGCGGTCACAATTTCTGCTAAAAATCTGACGTTCTGCAATTCACTCAAAAATGTTGGAAAACCGTTGCAAGTGATCCCCTGAAATGTTTTTCGGTGGAAACAGATGGGTTTTTATCATCGGAAACAGAATGAGCCCTCGACGTCTGAACAACTTTTTTTGAAAAAATCCCTAAGCCGCGCGGTCACAATTTCTGCTAAAAATCTGACGTTCTGCAGTTCACTCAAAAATGGTGCCAAACTGTTGCAAACGATCCCCTGAAAGGTTTTTCGGTGGAAACAGATGGGTTTTTATTATCGGAAACAGAATGAGCCCTCGACGTCTGAACAACTTTTTTTGAAAAAATCCCTAAGCCGCGCGGTCACAATTTCTGCTAAAAATGTGACGTTCTGCAATTCACTCAAAAATGTTGTCAAAATGTTGCAAGTGATCCCCTGAAATATTTTTCGGTGGAAACAGATGGGTTTTTATCATCGGAAACAGAATTAGCCCTCGACGTCTGAACAACTTTTTTTGAAAAAATCCCTAAGCCGCGCGGTCACAATTTCTGCTAAAAATCTGACGTTCTGCAATTCACTCAAAAATGTTGGAAAACCGTTCCAAGTGATCCCCTGAAATGTTTTTCGGTGGAAACAGTTGGCTTTTTATCATCGGAAACAAAAGTAGCCCCCGACGTCTGAACAACTTTTTTTGAAAAATCCCTAAGCCGCGCGGTCACAATTTCTGCTAAAAATCTGACGTTCTGCAATTCCCTCAAAAATGTTGGCAAAGTGTTGCAAGTGATCCCCTGAAATGTTTTTCGGTGGAAACAGATGGGTTTTTATCATCGGAAACAGAATTAGCCCTCGAAGTCTGAACAACTTTTTTTGAAAAAATCCCTAAGCCGCGCGGTCACAATTTCTGCTAAAAATTTGACGTTCTGCAATTCCCCCAAAAATGTTGGCAAACTGTTGCAAGTGATCCCCTGAAGTGTTTTTCGGTGGAAACAGATGGGTTTTTATCATCGGAAACAGAATTAGCCCTCGACGTCTGAACAATTTTTTTGAAAAAAATCCCTAAACCGCGCGGTCACAATTTCTGCTAAAAATCTGACGTTCTGCAATTCCCTCAAAAATGTTGGCAAACTGTTGCAAGTGATCCCCTGAAATGTTTTTCGGTGGAAACAGTTGGCTTTTTATCATCGGAAACAAAAGTAGCCCCCGACGTCTGAACAACTTTTTTTGAAAAACCCCTACGCCGCGCGGTCACAATTTCTGCTAAAAATCTGACGTTCTGCAATTCACTCAAAAATGTTGGCAAACTGTTGCACGTGATCCCCTGAAGTGTTTTTCGGTGGAAACAGATGGGTTTTTATCATCGGAAACAGAATTAGCCCTCGACGTCTGAACAACTTTTTTTGAAAAAATCCCTAAGCCGCGCGGTCACAATTTCTGCTAAAAATCTGACGTTCTGCAATTCACTCAAAAATGTTTGAAAACCGTTGCAAGTGATCCCCTGAAATGTTTTTCGGTGGAAACAGTTGGCTTTTTATCATCGGAAACAAAAGTAGCCCCCGACGTCTGAACAACTTTTTTTGAAAAATCCCTAAGCCGCGCGGTCACAATTTCTGCTAAAAATCTGACGTTCTGCAATTCCCTCAAAAATGTTGGCAAAGTGTTGCAAGTGATCCCCTGAAATGTTTTTCGGTGGAAACAGATGGGTTTTTATCATCGGAAACAGAATTAGCCCTCGAAGTCTGAACAACTTTTTTTGAAAAAATCCCTAAGCCGCGCGGTCACAATTTCTGCTAAAAATTTGACGTTCTGCAATTCCCCCAAAAATGTTGGCAAACTGTTGCAAGTGATCCCCTGAAGTGTTTTTCGGTGGAAACAGATGGGTTTTTATCATCGGAAACAGAATTAGCCCTCGACGTCTGAACAATTTTTTTGAAAAAAATCCCTAAACCGCGCGGTCACAATTTCTGCTAAAAATCTGACGTTCTGCAATTCCCTCAAAAATGTTGGCAAACTGTTGCAAGTGATCCCCTGAAATGTTTTTCGGTGGAAACAGATGGGTTTTTATCATCGGAAACAGAATTAGCCCTCGACGTCTGAACAACTTTTTTTGAAAAAATCCCTAAGCCGCGCGGTCACAATTTCTGCTAAAAATCTGACGTTCTGCAATTCACTCAAAAATGTTTGAAAACCGTTGCAAGTGATCCCCTGAAATGTTTTTCGGTGGAAACAGTTGGCTTTTTATCATCGGAAACAAAAGTAGCCCCCGACGTCTGAACAACTTTTTTTGAAAAATCCCTAAGCCGCGCGGTCACAATTTCTGCTAAAAATCTGACGTTCTGCAATTCCCTCAAAAATGTTGGCAAAGTGTTGCAAGTGATCCCCTGAAATGTTTTTCGGTGGAAACAGATGGGTTTTTATCATCGGAAACAGAATTAGCCCTCGAAGTCTGAACAACTTTTTTTGAAAAAATCCCTAAGCCGCGCGGTCACAATTTCTGCTAAAAATTTGACGTTCTGCAATTCCCCCAAAAATGTTGGCAAACTGTTGCAAGTGATCCCCTGAAGTGTTTTTCGGTGGAAACAGATGGGTTTTTATCATCGGAAACAGAATTAGCCCTCGACGTCTGAACAATTTTTTTGAAAAAAATCCCTAAACCGCGCGGTCACAATTTCTGCTAAAAATCTGACGTTCTGCAATTCCCTCAAAAATGTTGGCAAACTGTTGCAAGTGATCCCCTGAAATGTTTTTCGGTGGAAACAGTTGGCTTTTTATCATTGGAAATAAAAGTAGCCCCCGACGTCTGAACAACTTTTTTTGAAAAAACCCCTACGCCGCGCGGTCACAATTTCTGCTAAAAATCTGACGTTCTGCAATTCACTCAAAAATGTTGGCAAACTGTTGCACGTGATCCCCTGAAGTGTTTTTCGGTGGAAACAGATGGGTTTTTATCATCGGAAACAGAATTAGCCCTCGACGTCTGAACAACTTTTTTTGAAAAAAATCCCTAAGCCGCGCAGTCACAATTTCTGCTAAAAATCTGACATTCTGGAATTCACTCAAAAATGTTTGCAAAGTGTTGCAAGTGATCCCCTGAAATGTTTTTCGGTGGAAACTGATGGGTTTTTATCATCGGAAACAGAATTAGCCCTCGACGTCTGAACAACTTTTTTTGAAAAAATCCCTAAGCCGCGCGGTCACAATTTCTGCTAAAAATCTGACGTTCTGCAATTCATTCAAAAATGGTCCCAAACTGTTGCAAACGATCCCCTGAAATGTTTTTCGGTGGAAACAGATGGGTTTTTATCATCAGAAACAGAATTAACCTTCGACGTCTGAACAACTTTTTTTGAAAAAATCCCTAAGCCGCGCGGTCACAATTTCTGCTAAAAATCTGACGTTCTGCAATTCACTCAAAAATGTTGTCAAAATGTTGCAAGTGATCCCCTGAAATGTTTTTCGGTGGAAACAGATGGGTTTTTATCATCGGAAACAGAATTAGCCTTCGACGTCTGAACACCTTTTTTTGAAAAGTCCCTAAGCCGCGCGGTCACAATTTCTGCTAAAAACCTGACGTTCTGCAATTCCCTCAAAAATGTTGGCAAACTGTTGCAAGTGATCCCCTGAAATGTTTTTCGGTGGGAACAGATGGGTTTTTATCATCGGAAACAGAATTAGCCCTCGACGTCTGAACAACTTTTTTGAAAAAAATCCCTAAGCCGCGCGGTCACAATTTCTGCTAAAAATCTGACATTCTGCAATTCACTCAAAAATGTTGGCAAACTGTTGCAAGTGATCCCCTGAAATGTTTTTCGGTGGAAACAGATGGGTTTTTATCATTGGAAACAGAATGAGCCCTCGACGTCTGAACAACTTTTTTTGAAAAAATCCCTAAGCCGCGCGGTCACAATTTCTGCTAAAAATCTGACGTTCTGCAATTCCCTCAAAAATGTTGGCAAAGTGTTGCAAGTGATCCCCTGAAATGTTTTTCGGTGGAAACAGATGGGTTTTTATCATCGGAAACAGAATGAGCCCTCGACGTCTGAACAACTTTTTTTGAAAAAATCCCTAAGCCGCGCGGTCACAATTTCTGCTAAAAATCTGACGTTCTGCAATTCACTCAAAAATGTTGGAAAACCGTTGCAAGTGATCCCCTGAAATGTTTTTCGGTGGAAACAGATGGGTTTTTATCATCGGAAACAGAATTAGCCCTCGACGTCTGAACAACTTTTTTTGAAAAAATCCCTAAGCCGCGCGGTCACAATTTCTGCTAAAAATCTGACGTTCTGCAATTCACTCAAAAATGTTTGAAAACCGTTGCAAGTGATCCCCTGAAATGTTTTTCGGTGGAAACAGTTGGCTTTTTATCATCGGAAACAAAAGTAGCCCCCGACGTCTGAACAACTTTTTTTGAAAAATCCCTAAGCCGCGCGGTCACAATTTCTGCTAAAAATCTGACGTTCTGCAATTCCCTCAAAAATGTTGGCAAACTGTTGCAAGTGATCCCCTGAAATGTTTTTCGGTGGAAACAGATGGGTTTTTATCATCGGAAACAGAATTAGCCTTCGACGTCTGAACACCTTTTTTTGAAAAGTCCCTAAGCCGCGCGGTCACAATTTCTGCTAAAAACCTGACGTTCTGCAATTCCCTCAAAAATGTTGGCAAACTGTTGCAAGTGATCCCCTGAAATGTTTTTCGGTGGGAACAGATGGGTTTTTATCATCGGAAACAGAATTAGCCCTCGACGTCTGAACAACTTTTTTTGAAAAAATCCCTAAGCCGCGCGGTCACAATTTCTGCTAAAAATCTGACGTTCTGCAATTCCCTCAAAAATGTTGGCAAAGTGTTGCAAGTGATCCCCTGAAATGTTTTTCGGTGGAAACAGATGGCTTTTTATCATCGGAAACAGAATTAGCCCTCGACGTCTGAACAACTTTTTTGAAAAAAATCCCTAAGCCGCGCGGTCACAATTTCTGCTAAAAATCTGACATTCTGCAATTCACTCAAAAATGTTGGCAAACTGTTGCAAGTGATCCCCTGAAATGTTTTTCGGTGGAAACAGATGGGTTTTTATCATTGGAAACAGAATGAGCCCTCGACGTCTGAACAACTTTTTTTGAAAAAATCCCTAAGCCGCGCGGTCACAATTTCTGCTAAAAATCTGACGTTCTGCAATTCCCTCAAAAATGTTGGCAAAGTGTTGCAAGTGATCCCCTGAAATGATTTTCGGTGGAAACAGATGGGTTTTTATCATCGGAAACAGAATTAGCCCTCGACGTCTGAACAACTTTTTTTGAAAAAATCCCTAAGCCGCGCGGTCACAATTTCTGCTAAAAATCTGACATTCTGCAATTCAGTCAAAAATGGTGCCAAACTGTTGCAAACGATCCCCTGAAAGGTTTTTCGGTGGAAACAGATGGGTTTTTATCATCGGAAACAGAATGAGCCCTCGACGTCTGAACAACTTTTTTTGAAAAAATCCCTAAGCCGCGCGGTCACAATTTCTGCTAAAAATCTGACGTTCTGCAATTCACTCAAAAATGTTGTCAAAATGTTGCAAGTGATCCCCTGAAATGTTTTTCGGTGGAAACAGATGGGTTTTTATCATCGGAAACAGAATTAGCCCTCGACGTCTGAACAACTTTTTTTGAAAAAATCCCTAAGCCGCGCGGTCACAATTTCTGCTAAAAATCTGACGTTCTGCAATTCACTCAAAAATGTTGGAAAACCGTTGCAAGTGATCCCCTGAAATGTTTTTCGGTGGAAACAGTTGGCTTTTTATCATCGGAAACAAAAGTATCCCCCGACGTCTGAACAACTTTTTTTGAAAAATCCCTAAACCGCGCGGTCACAATTTCTGCTAAAAATCTGACGTTCTGCAATTCCCTCAAAAACGTTGGCAAACTGTTGCAAATGATCCCCTGAAATGTTTTTCGGTGGAAACAGTTGGGTTTTTATCATCGGAAACAGAATTAGCCTTCGACGTCTGAAAAACTTTTTTTGAAAAAATCCCTAAGCCGCGCGGTCACAATTTCTGCTAAAAATCTGACGTTCTGCAATTCACTCAAAAATGTTGGAAAACCGTTGCAAGTGATCCCCTGAAATGTTTTTCGGTGGAAACAGATGGGTTTTTATCATCGGAAACAGAATGAGCCCTCGACGTCTGAACAACTTTTTTTGAAAAAATCCCTAAGCCGCGCGGTCACAATTTCTGCTAAAAATCTGACGTTCTGCAGTTCACTCAAAAATGGTGCCAAACTGTTGCAAACGATCCCCTGAAAGGTTTTTCGGTGGAAACAGATGGGTTTTTATTATCGGAAACAGAATGAGCCCTCGACGTCTGAACAACTTTTTTTGAAAAAATCCCTAAGCCGCGCGGTCACAATTTCTGCTAAAAATGTGACGTTCTGCAATTCACTCAAAAATGTTGTCAAAATGTTGCAAGTGATCCCCTGAAATGTTTTTCGGTGGAAACAGATGGGTTTTTATCATCGGAAACAGAATTAGCCCTCGACGTCTGAACAACTTTTTTTGAAAAAATCCCTAAGCCGCGCGGTCACAATTTCTGCTAAAAATCTGACGTTCTGCAATTCACTCAAAAATGTTGGAAAACCGTTCCAAGTGATCCCCTGAAATGTTTTTCGGTGGAAACAGTTGGCTTTTTATCATCGGAAACAAAAGTAGCCCCCGACGTCTGAACAACTTTTTTTGAAAAATCCCTAAGCCGCGCGGTCACAATTTCTGCTAAAAATCTGACGTTCTGCAATTCCCTCAAAAATGTTGGCAAAGTGTTGCAAGTGATCCCCTGAAATGTTTTTCGGTGGAAACAGATGGGTTTTTATCATCGGAAACAGAATTAGCCCTCGAAGTCTGAACAACTTTTTTTGAAAAAATCCCTAAGCCGCGCGGTCACAATTTCTGCTAAAAATTTGACGTTCTGCAATTCCCCCAAAAATGTTGGCAAACTGTTGCAAGTGATCCCCTGAAGTGTTTTTCGGTGGAAACAGATGGGTTTTTATCATCGGAAACAGAATTAGCCCTCGACGTCTGAACAATTTTTTTGAAAAAAATCCCTAAACCGCGCGGTCACAATTTCTGCTAAAAATCTGACGTTCTGCAATTCCCTCAAAAATGTTGGCAAACTGTTGCAAGTGATCCCCTGAAATGTTTTTCGGTGGAAACAGTTGGCTTTTTATCATCGGAAACAAAAGTAGCCCCCGACGTCTGAACAACTTTTTTTGAAAAACCCCTACGCCGCGCGGTCACAATTTCTGCTAAAAATCTGACGTTCTGCAATTCACTCAAAAATGTTGGCAAACTGTTGCACGTGATCCCCTGAAGTGTTTTTCGGTGGAAACAGATGGGTTTTTATCATCGGAAACAGAATTAGCCCTCGACGTCTGAACAACTTTTTTTGAAAAAATCCCTAAGCCGCGCGGTCACAATTTCTGCTAAAAATCTGACGTTCTGCAATTCACTCAAAAATGTTTGAAAACCGTTGCAAGTGATCCCCTGAAATGTTTTTCGGTGGAAACAGTTGGCTTTTTATCATCGGAAACAAAAGTAGCCCCCGACGTCTGAACAACTTTTTTTGAAAAATCCCTAAGCCGCGCGGTCACAATTTCTGCTAAAAATCTGACGTTCTGCAATTCCCTCAAAAATGTTGGCAAAGTGTTGCAAGTGATCCCCTGAAATGTTTTTCGGTGGAAACAGATGGGTTTTTATCATCGGAAACAGAATTAGCCCTCGAAGTCTGAACAACTTTTTTTGAAAAAATCCCTAAGCCGCGCGGTCACAATTTCTGCTAAAAATTTGACGTTCTGCAATTCCCCCAAAAATGTTGGCAAACTGTTGCAAGTGATCCCCTGAAGTGTTTTTCGGTGGAAACAGATGGGTTTTTATCATCGGAAACAGAATTAGCCCTCGACGTCTGAACAATTTTTTTGAAAAAAATCCCTAAACCGCGCGGTCACAATTTCTGCTAAAAATCTGACGTTCTGCAATTCCCTCAAAAATGTTGGCAAACTGTTGCAAGTGATCCCCTGAAATGTTTTTCGGTGGAAACAGATGGGTTTTTATCATCGGAAACAGAATTAGCCCTCGACGTCTGAACAACTTTTTTTGAAAAAATCCCTAAGCCGCGCGGTCACAATTTCTGCTAAAAATCTGACGTTCTGCAATTCACTCAAAAATGTTTGAAAACCGTTGCAAGTGATCCCCTGAAATGTTTTTCGGTGGAAACAGTTGGCTTTTTATCATCGGAAACAAAAGTAGCCCCCGACGTCTGAACAACTTTTTTTGAAAAATCCCTAAGCCGCGCGGTCACAATTTCTGCTAAAAATCTGACGTTCTGCAATTCCCTCAAAAATGTTGGCAAAGTGTTGCAAGTGATCCCCTGAAATGTTTTTCGGTGGAAACAGATGGGTTTTTATCATCGGAAACAGAATTAGCCCTCGAAGTCTGAACAACTTTTTTTGAAAAAATCCCTAAGCCGCGCGGTCACAATTTCTGCTAAAAATTTGACGTTCTGCAATTCCCCCAAAAATGTTGGCAAACTGTTGCAAGTGATCCCCTGAAGTGTTTTTCGGTGGAAACAGATGGGTTTTTATCATCGGAAACAGAATTAGCCCTCGACGTCTGAACAATTTTTTTGAAAAAAATCCCTAAACCGCGCGGTCACAATTTCTGCTAAAAATCTGACGTTCTGCAATTCCCTCAAAAATGTTGGCAAACTGTTGCAAGTGATCCCCTGAAATGTTTTTCGGTGGAAACAGTTGGCTTTTTATCATTGGAAATAAAAGTAGCCCCCGACGTCTGAACAACTTTTTTTGAAAAACCCCTACGCCGCGCGGTCACAATTTCTGCTAAAAATCTGACGTTCTGCAATTCCCTCAAAAATGTTGGCAAACTGTTGCAAGTGATCCCCTGAAATGTTTTTCGGTGGAAACAGATGGGTTTTTATCATCGGAAACAGAATTAGCCCTCGACGTCTGAACAACTTTTTTTGAAAAAATCCCTAAGCCGCGCGGTCACAATTTCTGCTAAAAATCTGACGTTCTGCAATTCACTCAAAAATGTTGGCAAACTGTTGCACGTGATCCCCTGAAGTGTTTTTCGGTGGAAACAGATGGGTTTTTATCATCGGAAACAGAATTAGCCCTCGACGTCTGAACAACTTTTTTTGAAAAAAATCCCTAAGCCGCGCAGTCACAATTTCTGCTAAAAATCTGACATTCTGGAATTCACTCAAAAATGTTTGCAAAGTGTTGCAAGTGATCCCCTGAAATGTTTTTCGGTGGAAACTGATGGGTTTTTATCATCGGAAACAGAATTAGCCCTCGACGTCTGAACAACTTTTTTTGAAAAAATCCCTAAGCCGCGCGGTCACAATTTCTGCTAAAAATCTGACGTTCTGCAATTCATTCAAAAATGGTCCCAAACTGTTGCAAACGATCCCCTGAAATGTTTTTCGGTGGAAACAGATGGGTTTTTATCATCAGAAACAGAATTAACCTTCGACGTCTGAACAACTTTTTTTGAAAAAATCCCTAAGCCGCGCGGTCACAATTTCTGCTAAAAATCTGACGTTCTGCAATTCACTCAAAAATGTTGTCAAAATGTTGCAAGTGATCCCCTGAAATGTTTTTCGGTGGAAACAGATGGGTTTTTATCATCGGAAACAGAATTAGCCTTCGACGTCTGAACACCTTTTTTTGAAAAGTCCCTAAGCCGCGCGGTCACAATTTCTGCTAAAAACCTGACGTTCTGCAATTCCCTCAAAAATGTTGGCAAACTGTTGCAAGTGATCCCCTGAAATGTTTTTCGGTGGGAACAGATGGGTTTTTATCATCGGAAACAGAATTAGCCCTCGACGTCTGAACAACTTTTTTGAAAAAAATCCCTAAGCCGCGCGGTCACAATTTCTGCTAAAAATCTGACATTCTGCAATTCACTCAAAAATGTTGGCAAACTGTTGCAAGTGATCCCCTGAAATGTTTTTCGGTGGAAACAGATGGGTTTTTATCATTGGAAACAGAATGAGCCCTCGACGTCTGAACAACTTTTTTTGAAAAAATCCCTAAGCCGCGCGGTCACAATTTCTGCTAAAAATCTGACGTTCTGCAATTCCCTCAAAAATGTTGGCAAAGTGTTGCAAGTGATCCCCTGAAATGTTTTTCGGTGGAAACAGATGGGTTTTTATCATCGGAAACAGAATGAGCCCTCGACGTCTGAACAACTTTTTTTGAAAAAATCCCTAAGCCGCGCGGTCACAATTTCTGCTAAAAATCTGACGTTCTGCAATTCACTCAAAAATGTTGGAAAACCGTTGCAAGTGATCCCCTGAAATGTTTTTCGGTGGAAACAGATGGGTTTTTATCATCGGAAACAGAATTAGCCCTCGACGTCTGAACAACTTTTTTTGAAAAAATCCCTAAGCCGCGCGGTCACAATTTCTGCTAAAAATCTGACGTTCTGCAATTCACTCAAAAATGTTTGAAAACCGTTGCAAGTGATCCCCTGAAATGTTTTTCGGTGGAAACAGTTGGCTTTTTATCATCGGAAACAAAAGTAGCCCCCGACGTCTGAACAACTTTTTTTGAAAAATCCCTAAGCCGCGCGGTCACAATTTCTGCTAAAAATCTGACGTTCTGCAATTCCCTCAAAAATGTTGGCAAAGTGTTGCAAGTGATCCCCTGAAATGTTTTTCGGTGGAAACAGATGGGTTTTTATCATCGGAAACAGAATTAGCCCTCGAAGTCTGAACAACTTTTTTTGAAAAAATCCCTAAGCCGCGCGGTCACAATTTCTGCTAAAAATCTGACGTTCTGCAATTCCCTCAAAAATGTTGGCAAACTGTTGCAAGTGATCCCCTGAAGTGTTTTTCGGTGGAAACAGATGGGTTTTTATCATCGGAAACAGAATTAGCCCTCGACGTCTGAACAATTTTTTTGAAAAAAATCCCTAAACCGCGCGGTCACAATTTCTGCTAAAAATCTGACGTTCTGCAATTCCCTCAAAAATGTTGGCAAACTGTTGCAAGTGATCCCCTGAAATGTTTTTCGGTGGAAACAGTTGGCTTTTTATCATCGGAAACAAAAGTAGCCCCCGACGTCTGAACAACTTTTTTTGAAAAACCCCTACGCCGCGCGGTCACAATTTCTGCTAAAAATCTGACGTTCTGCAATTCCCTCAAAAATGTTGGCAAACTGTTGCAAGTGATCCCCTGAAATGTTTTTCGGTGGAAACAGATGGGTTTTTATCATCGGAAACAGAATTAGCCCTCGACGTCTGAACAACTTTTTTTGAAAAAATCCCTAAGCCGCGCGGTCACAATTTCTGCTAAAAATCTGACGTTCTGCAATTCACTCAAAAATGTTGGCAAACTGTTGCACGTGATCCCCTGAAGTGTTTTTCGGTGGAAACAGATGGGTTTTTATCATCGGAAACAGAATTAGCCCTCGACGTCTGAACAACTTTTTTTGAAAAAAATCCCTAAGCCGCGCAGTCACAATTTCTGCTAAAAATCTGACATTCTGGAATTCACTCAAAAATGTTTGCAAAGTGTTGCAAGTGATCCCCTGAAATGTTTTTCGGTGGAAACTGATGGGTTTTTATCATCGGAAACAGAATTAGCCCTCGACGTCTGAACAACTTTTTTTGAAAAAATCCCTAAGCCGCGCGGTCACAATTTCTGCTAAAAATCTGACGTTCTGCAATTCATTCAAAAATGGTCCCAAACTGTTGCAAACGATCCCCTGAATTGTTTTTCGGTGGAAACAGATGGGTTTTTATCATCAGAAACAGAATTAACCTTCGACGTCTGAACAACTTTTTTTGAAAAAATCCCTAAGCCGCGCGGTCACAATTTCTGCTAAAAATCTGACGTTCTGCAATTCACTCAAAAATGTTGTCAAAATGTTGCAAGTGATCCCCTGAAATGTTTTTCGGTGGAAACAGATGGGTTTTTATCATCGGAAACAGAATTAGCCTTCGACGTCTGAACACCTTTTTTTGAAAAGTCCCTAAGCCGCGCGGTCACAATTTCTGCTAAAAACCTGACGTTCTGCAATTCCCTCAAAAATGTTGGCAAACTGTTGCAAGTGATCCCCTGAAATGTTTTTCGGTGGGAACAGATGGGTTTTTATCATCGGAAACAGAATTAGCCCTCGACGTCTGAACAACTTTTTTTGAAAAAATCCCTAAGCCGCGCGGTCACAATTTCTGCTAAAAATCTGACGTTCTGCAATTCCCTCAAAAATGTTGGCAAAGTTTTGCAAGTGATCCCCTGAAATGTTTTTCGGTGGAAACAGATGGGTTTTTATCATCGGAAACAGAATTAGCCCTCGACGTCTGAACAACTTTTTTGAAAAAAATCCCTAAGCCGCGCGGTCACAATTTCTGCTAAAAATCTGACATTCTGCAATTCACTCAAAAATGTTGGCAAACTGTTGCAAGTGATCCCCTGAAATGTTTTTCGGTGGAAACAGATGGGTTTTTATCATTGGAAACAGAATGAGCCCTCGACGTCTGAACAACTTTTTTTGAAAAAATCCCTAAGCCGCGCGGTCACAATTTCTGCTAAAAATCTGACGTTCTGCAATTCCCTCAAAAATGTTGGCAAAGTGTTGCAAGTGATCCCCTGAAATGTTTTTCGGTGGAAACAGATGGGTTTTTATCATCGGAAACAGAATTAGCCCTCGACGTCTGAACAACTTTTTTTGAAAAAATCCCTAAGCCGCGCGGTCACAATTTCTGCTAAAAATCTGACATTCTGCAATTCAGTCAAAAATGGTGCCAAACTGTTGCAAACGATCCCCTGAAAGGTTTTTCGGTGGAAACAGATGGGTTTTTATCATCGGAAACAGAATGAGCCCTCGACGTCTGAACAACTTTTTTTGAAAAAATCCCTAAGCCGCGCGGTCACAATTTCTGCTAAAAATCTGACGTTCTGCAATTCACTCAAAAATGTTGTCAAAATGTTGCAAGTGATCACCTGAAATGTTTTTCGGTGGAAACAGATGGGTTTTTATCATCGGAAACAGAATTAGCCCTCGACGTCTGAACAACTTTTTTTGAAAAAATCCCTAAGCCGCGCGGTCACAATTTCTGCTAAAAATCTGACGTTCTGCAATTCACTCAAAAATGTTGGAAAACCGTTGCAAGTGATCCCCTGAAATGTTTTTCGGTGGAAACAGTTGGCTTTTTATCATCGGAAACAAAAGTATCCCCCGACGTCTGAACAACTTTTTTTGAAAAATCCCTAAACCGCGCGGTCACAATTTCTGCTAAAAATCTGACGTTCTGCAATTCCCTCAAAAACGTTGGCAAACTGTTGCAAATGATCCCCTGAAATGTTTTTCGGTGGAAACAGTTGGGTTTTTATCATCGGAAACAGAATTAGCCTTCGACGTCTGAAAAACTTTTTTTGAAAAAATCCCTAAGCCGCGCGGTCACAATTTCTGCTAAAAATCTGACGTTCTGCATTTCACTCAAAAATGGTGCCAAACTGTTGCAAACGATCCCCTGAAAGGTTTTTCGGTGGAAACAGATGGGTTTTTATCATCGGAAACAGAATTAGCCCTCGACGTCTGAACAACTTTTTTTGAAAAAATCCCTAAGCCGCGCGGTCACAATTTCTGCTAAAAATCTGACGTTCTGCAATTCCCTCAAAAACGTTGGCAAACTATTGCAAATGATCCCCTGAAATGTTTTTCGGTGGAAACAGATGGGTTTTTATCATCGGAAACAGAATTAGCCTTCGACGTCTGAAAAACTTTTTTTGAAAAAATCCCTAAGCCGCGCGGTCACAATTTCTGCTAAAAATCTGACGTTCTGCAATTCACTCAAAAATGTTTGAAAACCGTTGCAAGTGATCCCCTGAAATGTTTTTCGGTGGAAACAGTTGGCTTTTTATCATCGGAAACAAAAGTAGCCCCCGACGTCTGAACAACTTTTTTTGAAAAATCCCTAAGCCGCGCGGTCACAATTTCTGCTAAAAATCTGACGTTCTGCAATTCCCTCAAAAATGTTGGCAAAGTGTTGCAAGTGATCCCCTGAAATGTTTTTCGGTGGAAACAGATGGGTTTTTATCATCGGAAACAGAATTAGCCCTCGAAGTCTGAACAACTTTTTTTGAAAAAATCCCTAAGCCGCGCGGTCACAATTTCTGCTAAAAATCTGACGTTCTGCAATTCCCTCAAAAATGTTGGCAAACTGTTGCAAGTGATCCCCTGAAGTGTTTTTCGGTGGAAACAGATGTGTTTTTATCATCGGAAACAGAATTAGCCCTCGACGTCTGAACAATTTTTTTGAAAAAAATCCCTAAACCGCGCGGTCACAATTTCTGCTAAAAATCTGACGTTCTGCAATTCCCTCAAAAATGTTGGCAAACTGTTGCAAGTGATCCCCTGAAATGTTTTTCGGTGGAAACAGATGGGTTTTTATCATCGGAAACAGAATTAGCCTTCGACGTCTGAACAACTTTTTTTGAAAAATCCCTAAGCCGCGCGGTCACAATTTCTGCTAAAAATCTGACGTTCTGCAATTCCCTCAAAAACGTTGGCAAACTGTTGCAAATGATCCCCTGAAATGTTTTTCGGTGGAAACAGATGGGTTTTTATCATCGGAAACAAAAGTAGCCCCCGACGTCTGAACAACTTTTTTTGAAAAAATCCCTAAGCCGCGCAGTCACAATTTCTGCTAAAAATCTGACGTTCTGCAATTCCCTCAAAAATGTTGGGAAACTGTTGCAAGTGATCCCCTGAAATGTTTTTCGGTGGAAACAGATGGGTTTTGATCATCAGAAACAGAATTAGCCCTCGACGTCTGAACAACTTTTTTTGAAAAAATCCCTAAGCCGCGCGGTCACAATTTCTGCTAAAAATCTGACATTCTGCAATTCAGTCAAAAATGGTGCCAAACTGTTGCAAACGATCCCCTGAAAGGTTTTTCGGTGGAAACAGATGGGTTTTTATCATCGGAAACAGAATGAGCCCTCGACGTCTGAACAACTTTTTTTGAAAAAATCCCTAAGCCGCGCGGTCACAATTTCTGCTAAAAATCTGACGTTCTGCAATTCACTCAAAAATGTTGTCAAAATGTTGCAAGTGATCCCCTGAAATGTTTTTCGGTGGAAACAGATGGGTTTTTATCATCGGAAACAGAATTAGCCCTCGACGTCTGAACAACTTTTTTTGAAAAAATCCCTAAGCCGCGCGGTCACAATTTCTGCTAAAAATCTGACGTTCTGCAATTCACTCAAAAATGTTGGAAAACCGTTGCAAGTGATCCCCTGAAATGTTTTTCGGTGGAAACAGTTGGCTTTTTATCATCGGAAACAAAAGTATCCCCCGACGTCTGAACAACTTTTTTTGAAAAATCCCTAAACCGCGCGGTCACAATTTCTGCTAAAAATCTGACGTTCTGCAATTCCCTCAAAAACGTTGGCAAACTGTTGCAAATGATCCCCTGAAATGTTTTTCTGTGGAAACAGATGGGTTTTTATCATCGGAAACAGAATTAGCCTTCGACGTCTGAAAAACTTTTTTTGAAAAAATCCCTAAGCCGCGCGGTCACAATTTCTGCTAAAAATCTGACGTTCTGCAATTCACTCAAAAATGTTGGAAAACCGTTGCAAGTGATCCCCTGAAATGTTTTTCGGTAGAAACAGATGGGTTTTTATCATCGGAAACAGAATTAGCCCTCGACGTCTGAACAACTTTTTTTGAAAAAATCCCTAAGCCGCGCGGTCACAATTTCTGCTAAAAATCTGACGTTCTGCAATTCCCTCAAAAACGTTGGCAAACTGTTGCAAATGATCCCCTGAAATGTTTTTCGGTGGAAACAGATGGGTTTTTATCATCGGAAACAGAATTAGCCTTCGACGTCTGAAAAACTTTTTTTGAAAAAATCCCTAAGCCGCGCGGTCACAATTTCTGCTAAAAATCTGACGTTCTGCAATTCACTCAAAAATGTTTGAAAACCGTTGCAAGTGATCCCCTGAAATGTTTTTCGGTGGAAACAGTTGGCTTTTTATCATCGGAAACAAAAGTAGCCCCCGACGTCTGAACAACTTTTTTTGAAAAATCCCTAAGCCGCGCGGTCACAATTTCTGCTAAAAATCTGACGTTCTGCAATTCCCTCAAAAATGTTGGCAAACTGTTGCAAGTGATCCCCTGAAGTGTTTTTCGGTGGAAACAGATGGGTTTTTATCATCGGAAACAGAATTAGCCCTCGACGTCTGAACAATTTTTTTGAAAAAAATCCCTAAACCGCGCGGTCACAATTTCTGCTAAAAATCTGACGTTCTGCAATTCACTCAAAAATGTTGGCAAACTGTTGCAAGTGATCCCCTGAAATGTTTTTCGGTGGAAACAGATGGGTTTTTATCATCGGAAACAGAATTAGCCTTCGACGTCTGAACAACTTTTTTTGAAAAAATCCCTAAGCCGCGCGGTCACAATTTCTGCTAAAAATCTGACGTTCTGCAATTCACTCAAAAATGTTGTCAAAATGTTGCAAGTGATCCCCTGAAATGTTTTTCGGTGGAAACAGATGGGTTTTGATCATCAGAAACAGAATTAGCCCTCGACGTCTGAACAACTTTTTTTGAAAAAATCCCTAAGCCGCGCGGTCACAATTTCTGCTAAAAATCTGACGTTCTGCAATTCACTCAAAAATGTTGGCAAACTGTTGCACGTGATCCCCTGAAGTGTTTTTCGGTGGAAACAGATGGGTTTTTATCATCGGAAACAGAATTAGCCCTCGACGTCTGAACAACTTTTTTTGCAAAAATCCCTAAGCCGCGCAGTCACAATTTCTGCTAAAAATCTGACATTCTGCAATTCACTCAAAAATGTTGGCAAAGTGTTGCAAGTGATCCCCTGAAATGTTTTTCGGTGGAAACAGATGGGTTTTTATCATCGGAAACAGAATTAGCCCTCGACGTCTGAACAACTTTTTTTGAAAAAATCCCTAAGCCGCGCGGTCACAATTTCTGCTAAAAATCTGACGTTCTGCAATTCACTCAAAAATGGTGCCAAACTGTTGCAAACGATCCCCTGAAAGGTTTTTCAGTGGAAACAGATGGGTTTTTATCATCGGAAACAGAATTAGCCCTCGACGTCTGAACAACTTTTTTTGAAAAAATCCCTAAGCCGCGCGGTCACAATTTCTGCTAAAAATCTGACGTTCTGCAATTCCCTCAAAAATGTTGGCAAAGTGTTGCAAGTGATCCCCTGAAATGTTTTTCGGTGGAAACATATGGGTTTTTATCATCGGAAACAGAATTAGCCCTCGACGTCTGAACAACTTTTTTTGAAAAAATCCCTAAGCAGCGCGGTCACAATTTCTGCTAAAAATCTGACATTCTGCAATTCACTCAAAAATGTTGGCAAAGTGTTGCAAGTGATCCCCTGAAGTGTTTTTCGGTGGAAACAGATGGGTTTTTATCATCGGAAACAGAATTAGCCCTCGACGTCTGAACAACTTTTTTTGAAAAAATCCCTAAGCCGCGCGGTCACAATTTCTGCTAAAAATCTGACGTTCTGCATTTCACTCAATAATGTTGGCAAACTGTTGCAAACGATCCCCTGAAAGGTTTTTCGGTGGAAACAGATGGGTTTTTATCATCGGAAACAGAATGAGCCCTCGACGTCTGAACAACTTTTTGAGAAAAAATCCCTAAGCCGTGCGGTCACAATTTCTGCTAAAAATCTGACGTTCTGCAGTTCACTCAAAAATGGTGCCAAACTGTTGCAAACGATCCCCTGAAAGGTTTTTCGGTGGAAACAGATGGGTTTTTATTATCGGAAACAGAATGAGCCCTCGACGTCTGAACAACTTTTTTTGAAAAAATCCCTAAGCCGCGCGGTCACAATTTCTGCTAAAAATCTGACGTTCTGCAATTCACTCAAAAATGTTGTCAAAATGTTGCAAGTGATCCCCTGAAATGTTTTTCGGTGGAAACAGATGGGTTTTTATCATCGGAAACAGAATTAGCCTTCGACGTCTGAACAACTTTTTTTGAAAATTCCTAAGCCGCGCGGTCACAATTTCTGCTAAAAACCTGACGTTCTGCAATTCCCTCAAAAATGTTGGCAAACAGTTGCCAGTGATCCCCTGAAATGTTTTTCGGTGGGAACAGATGGGTTTTTATCATCGGAAACAGAATTAGCCCTCGACGTCTGAACAACTTTTTTTGAAAAAATCCCTAAGCCGCGCGGTCACAATTTCTGCTAAAAATCTGACGTTCTGCAATTCCCTCAAAAATGTTGGCAAAGTGTTGCAAGTGATCCCCTGAAATGTTTTTCGGTGGAAACAGATGGGTTTTTATCATCGGAAACAGAATGAGCCCTCGACGTCTGAACAACTTTTTTTGAAAAAATCCCTAAGCCGCGCGGTCACAATTTCTGCTAAAAATCTGACGTTCTGCAATTCACTCAAAAATGTTGTCAAAATGTTGCAAGTGATCCCCTGAAATGTTTTTCGGTGGAAACAGATGGGTTTTTATCATCGGAAACAGAATTAGCCCTCGACGTCTGAACAACTTTTTTTGAAAAAATCCCTAAGCCGCGCGGTCACAATTTCTGCTAAAAATCTGACGTTCTGCAATTCACTCAAAAATGTTGGAAAACCGTTGCAAGTGATCCCCTGAAATGTTTTTCGGTGGAAACAGTTGGCTTTTTATCATCGGAAACAAAAGTATCCCCCGACGTCTGAACAACTTTTTTTGAAAAATCCCTAAACCGCGCGGTCACAATTTCTGCTAAAAATCTGACGTTCTGCAATTCCCTCAAAAACGTTGGCAAACTGTTGCAAATGATCCCCTGAAATGTTTTTCTGTGGAAACAGATGGGTTTTTATCATCGGAAACAGAATTAGCCTTCGACGTCTGAAAAACTTTTTTTGAAAAAATCCCTAAGCCGCGCGGTCACAATTTCTGCTAAAAATCTGACGTTCTGCAATTCACTCAAAAATGTTGGAAAACCGTTGCAAGTGATCCCCTGAAATGTTTTTCGGTAGAAACAGATGGGTTTTTATCATCGGAAACAGAATTAGCCCTCGACGTCTGAACAACTTTTTTTGAAAAAATCCCTAAGCCGCGCGGTCACAATTTCTGCTAAAAATCTGACGTTCTGCAATTCCCTCAAAAACGTTGGCAAACTGTTGCAAATGATCCCCTGAAATGTTTTTCGGTGGAAACAGATGGGTTTTTATCATCGGAAACAGAATTAGCCTTCGACGTCTGAAAAACTTTTTTTGAAAAAATCCCTAAGCCGCGCGGTCACAATTTCTGCTAAAAATCTGACGTTCTGCAATTCACTCAAAAATGTTTGAAAACCGTTGCAAGTGATCCCCTGAAATGTTTTTCGGTGGAAACAGTTGGCTTTTTATCATCGGAAACAAAAGTAGCCCCCGACGTCTGAACAACTTTTTTTGAAAAATCCCTAAGCCGCGCGGTCACAATTTCTGCTAAAAATCTGACGTTCTGCAATTCCCTCAAAAATGTTGGCAAACTGTTGCAAGTGATCCCCTGAAGTGTTTTTCGGTGGAAACAGATGGGTTTTTATCATCGGAAACAGAATTAGCCCTCGACGTCTGAACAATTTTTTTGAAAAAAATCCCTAAACCGCGCGGTCACAATTTCTGCTAAAAATCTGACGTTCTGCAATTCACTCAAAAATGTTGGCAAACTGTTGCAAGTGATCCCCTGAAATGTTTTTCGGTGGAAACAGATGGGTTTTTATCATCGGAAACAGAATTAGCCTTCGACGTCTGAACAACTTTTTTTGAAAAAATCCCTAAGCCGCGCGGTCACAATTTCTGCTAAAAATCTGACGTTCTGCAATTCACTCAAAAATGTTGTCAAAATGTTGCAAGTGATCCCCTGAAATGTTTTTCGGTGGAAACAGATGGGTTTTGATCATCAGAAACAGAATTAGCCCTCGACGTCTGAACAACTTTTTTTGAAAAAATCCCTAAGCCGCGCGGTCACAATTTCTGCTAAAAATCTGACGTTCTGCAATTCACTCAAAAATGTTGGCAAACTGTTGCACGTGATCCCCTGAAGTGTTTTTCGGTGGAAACAGATGGGTTTTTATCATCGGAAACAGAATTAGCCCTCGACGTCTGAACAACTTTTTTTGCAAAAATCCCTAAGCCGCGCAGTCACAATTTCTGCTAAAAATCTGACATTCTGCAATTCACTCAAAAATGTTGGCAAAGTGTTGCAAGTGATCCCCTGAAATGTTTTTCGGTGGAAACAGATGGGTTTTTATCATCGGAAACAGAATTAGCCCTCGACGTCTGAACAACTTTTTTTGAAAAAATCCCTAAGCCGCGCGGTCACAATTTCTGCTAAAAATCTGACGTTCTGCAATTCACTCAAAAATGGTGCCAAACTGTTGCAAACGATCCCCTGAAAGGTTTTTCAGTGGAAACAGATGGGTTTTTATCATCGGAAACAGAATTAGCCCTCGACGTCTGAACAACTTTTTTTGAAAAAATCCCTAAGCCGCGCGGTCACAATTTCTGCTAAAAATCTGACGTTCTGCAATTCCCTCAAAAATGTTGGCAAAGTGTTGCAAGTGATCCCCTGAAATGTTTTTCGGTGGAAACATATGGGTTTTTATCATCGGAAACAGAATTAGCCCTCGACGTCTGAACAACTTTTTTTGAAAAAATCCCTAAGCAGCGCGGTCACAATTTCTGCTAAAAATCTGACATTCTGCAATTCACTCAAAAATGTTGGCAAAGTGTTGCAAGTGATCCCCTGAAGTGTTTTTCGGTGGAAACAGATGGGTTTTTATCATCGGAAACAGAATTAGCCCTCGACGTCTGAACAACTTTTTTTGAAAAAATCCCTAAGCCGCGCGGTCACAATTTCTGCTAAAAATCTGACGTTCTGCATTTCACTCAATAATGTTGGCAAACTGTTGCAAACGATCCCCTGAAAGGTTTTTCGGTGGAAACAGATGGGTTTTTATCATCGGAAACAGAATGAGCCCTCGACGTCTGAACAACTTTTTGAGAAAAAATCCCTAAGCCGTGCGGTCACAATTTCTGCTAAAAATCTGACGTTCTGCAGTTCACTCAAAAATGGTGCCAAACTGTTGCAAACGATCCCCTGAAAGGTTTTTCGGTGGAAACAGATGGGTTTTTATTATCGGAAACAGAATGAGCCCTCGACGTCTGAACAACTTTTTTTGAAAAAATCCCTAAGCCGCGCGGTCACAATTTCTGCTAAAAATCTGACGTTCTGCAATTCACTCAAAAATGTTGTCAAAATGTTGCAAGTGATCCCCTGAAATGTTTTTCGGTGGAAACAGATGGGTTTTTATCATCGGAAACAGAATTAGCCTTCGACGTCTGAACAACTTTTTTTGAAAATTCCTAAGCCGCGCGGTCACAATTTCTGCTAAAAACCTGACGTTCTGCAATTCCCTCAAAAATGTTGGCAAACAGTTGCCAGTGATCCCCTGAAATGTTTTTCGGTGGGAACAGATGGGTTTTTATCATCGGAAACAGAATTAGCCCTCGACGTCTGAACAACTTTTTTTGAAAAAATCCCTAAGCCGCGCGGTCACAATTTCTGCTAAAAATCTGACGTTCTGCAATTCCCTCAAAAATGTTGGCAAAGTGTTGCAAGTGATCCCCTGAAATGTTTTTCGGTGGAAACAGATGGGTTTTTATCATCGGAAACAGAATTAGCCCTCGACGTCTGAACAACATTTTTGAAAAAAATCCCTAAGCCGCGCGGTCACAATTTCTGCTAAAAATCTGACATTCTGCAATTCACTCAAAAATGTTGGCAAACTGTTGCAAGTGATCCCCTGAAATGTTTTTCGGTGGAAACAGATGGGTTTTTATCATTGGAAACAGAATGAGCCCTCGACGTCTGAACAATTTTTTTTGAAAAAATCCCTAAGCCGCGCGGTCACAATTTCTGCTAAAAATCTGACGTTCTGCAATTCCCTCAAAAATGTTGGCAAAGTGTTGCAAGTGATCCCCTGAAATGTTTTTCGGTGGAAACAGATGGGTTTTTATCATCGGAAACAGAATTAGCCCTCGACGTCTGAACAACTTTTTTTGAAAAAATCCCTAAGCCGCGCGGTCACAATTTCTGCTAAAAATCTGACATTCTGCAATTCAGTCAAAAATGGTGCCAAACTGTTGCAAACGATCCCCTGAAAGGTTTTTCGGTGGAAACAGATGGGTTTTTATCATCGGAAACAGTATGAGCCCTCGACGTCTGAACAACATTTTTTGAAAAAATCCCTAAGCCGCGCGGTCACAATTTCTGCTAAAAATCTGACGTTCTGCAATTCACTCAAAAATGTTGTCAAAATGTTGCAAGTGATCCCCTGAAATGTTTTTCGGTGGAAACAGATGGGTTTTTATCATCGGAAACAGAATTAGCCCTCGACGTCTGAACAACTTTTTTTGAAAAAATCCCTAAGCCGCGCGGTCACAATTTCTGCTAAAAATCTGACGTTCTGCAATTCACTCAAAAATGTTGGAAAACCGTTGCAAGTGATCCCCTGAAATGTTTTTCGGTGGAAACAGTTGGCTTTTTATCATCGGAAACAAAAGTATCCCCCGACGTCTGAACAACTTTTTTTGAAAAATCCCTAAACCGCGCGGTCACAATTTCTGCTAAAAATCTGACGTTCTGCAATTCCCTCAAAAACGTTGGCAAACTGTTGCAAATGATCCCCTGAAATGTTTTTCGGTGGAAACAGATGGGTTTTTATCATCGGAAAAAGAATTAGCCTTCGACGTCTGAAAAACTTTTTTTGAAAAAATCCCTAAGCCGCGCGGTCACAATTTCTGCTAAAAATCTGACGTTCTGCAATTTGCTCAAAAATGTTGGAAAACCGTTGCAAGTGATCCCCTGAAATGTTTTTCGGTGGAAACAGATGGGTTTTTATCATCGGAAACAGAATTAGCCCTCGACGTCTGAACAACTTTTTTTGAAAAAATCCCTAAGCCGCGCGGTCACAATTTCTGCTAAAAATCTGACGTTCTGCAATTCCCTCAAAAACGTTGGCAAACTGTTGCAAATGATCCCCTGAAATGTTTTTCGGTGGAAACAGATGGGTTTTTATCATCGGAAACAGAATTAGCCTTCGACGTCTGAAAAACTTTTTTTGAAAAAATCCCTAAGCCGCGCGGTCACAATTTCTGCTAAAAATCTGACGTTCTGCAATTCACTCAAAAATGTTTGAAAACCGTTGCAAGTGATCCCCTGAAATGTTTTTCGGTGGAAACAGTTGGCTTTTTATCATCGGAAACAAAAGTAGCCCCCGACGTCTGAACAACTTTTTTTGAAAAATCCCTAAGCCGCGCGGTCACAATTTCTGCTAAAAATCTGACATTCTGCAATTCAGTCAAAAATGGTGCCAAACTGTTGCAAACGATCCCCTGAAAGGTTTTTCGGTGGAAACAGATGGGTTTTTATCATCGGAAACAGAATGAGCCCTCGACGTCTGAACAACTTTTTTTGAAAAAATCCCTAAGCCGCGCGGTCACAATTTCTGCTAAAAATCTGACGTTCTGCAATTCACTCAAAAATGTTGTCAAAATGTTGCAAGTGATCCCCTGAAATGTTTTTCGGTGGAAACAGATGGGTTTTTATCATCGGAAACAGAATTAGCCCTCGACGTCTGAACAACTTTTTTTGAAAAAATCCCTAAGCCGCGCGGTCACAATTTCTGCTAAAAATCTGACGTTCTGCAATTCACTCAAAAATGTTGGAAAACCGTTGCAAGTGATCCCCTGAAATGTTTTTCGGTGGAAACAGTTGGCTTTTTATCATCGGAAACAAAAGTATCCCCCGACGTCTGAACAACTTTTTTTGAAAAATCCCTAAACCGCGCGGTCACAATTTCTGCTAAAAATCTGACGTTCTGCAATTCCCTCAAAAACGTTGGCAAACTGTTGCAAATGATCCCCTGAAATGTTTTTCGGTGGAAACAGATGGGTTTTTATCATCGGAAACAGAATTAGCCTTCGACGTCTGAAAAACTTTTTTTGAAAAAATCCCTAAGCCGCGCGGTCACAATTTCTGCTAAAAATCTGACGTTCTGCAATTCACTCAAAAATGTTGGAAAACCGTTGCAAGTGATCCCCTGAAATGTTTTTCGGTGGAAACAGTTGGCTTTTTATCATCGGAAACAAAAGTATCCCCCGAGTCTGAACAACTTTTTTTGAAAAATCCCTAAACCGCGCGGTCACAATTTCTGCTAAAAATCTGACGTTCTGCAATTCCCTCAAAAACGTTGGCAAACTGTTGCAAATGATCCCCTGAAATGTTTTTCGGTGGAAACAGATGGGTTTTTATCATCGGAAACAGAATTAGCCTTCGACGTCTGAAAAACTTTTTTTGAAAAAATCCCTAAGCCGCGCGGTCACAATTTCTGCTAAAAATCTGACGTTCTGCAATTCACTCAAAAATGTTGGAAAACCGTTGCAAGTGATCCCCTGAAATGTTTTTCGGTAGAAACAGATGGGTTTTTATCATCGGAAACAGAATTAGCCCTCGACGTCTGAACAACTTTTTTTGAAAAAATCCCTAAGCCGCGCGGTCACAATTTCTGCTAAAAATCTGACGTTCTGCAATTCCCTCAAAAACGTTGGCAAACTGTTGCAAATGATCCCCTGAAATGTTTTTCGGTGGAAACAGATGGGTTTTTATCATCGGAAACAGAATTAGCCTTCGACGTCTGAAAAACTTTTTTTGAAAAAATCCCTAAGACGCGCGGTCACAATTTCTGCTAAAAATCTGACGTTCTGCAATTCACTCAAAAATGTTTGAAAACCGTTGCAAGTGATCCCCTGAAATGTTTTTCGGTGGAAACAGTTGGCTTTTTATCATCGGAAACAAAAGTAGCCCCCGACGTCTGAACAACTTTTTTTGAAAAATCCCTAAGCCGCGCGGTCACAATTTCTGCTAAAAATCTGACGTTCTGCAATTCCCTCAAAAATGTTGGCAAACTGTTGCAAGTGATCCCCTGAAGTGTTTTTCGGTGGAAACAGATGGGTTTTTATCATCGGAAACAGAATTAGCCCTCGACGTCTGAACAATTTTTTTGAAAAAAATCCCTAAACCGCGCGGTCACAATTTCTGCTAAAAATCTGACGTTCTGCAATTCACTCAAAAATGTTGGCAAACTGTTGCAAGTGATCCCCTGAAATGTTTTTCGGTGGAAACAGATGGGTTTTTATCATCGGAAACAGAATTAGCCTTCGACGTCTGAACAACTTTTTTTGAAAAAATCCCTAAGCCGCGCGGTCACAATTTCTGCTAAAAATCTGACGTTCTGCAATTCACTCAAAAATGTTGGCAAACTGTTGCACGTGATCCCCTGAAGTGTTTTTCGGTGGAAACAGATGGGTTTTTATCATCGGAAACAGAATTAGCCCTCGACGTCTGAACAACTTTTTTTGCAAAAATCCCTAAGCCGCGCAGTCACAATTTCTGCTAAAAATCTGACATTCTGCAATTCACTCAAAAATGTTGGCAAAGTGTTGCAAGTGATCCCCTGAAATGTTTTTCGGTGGAAACAGATGGGTTTTTATCATCGGAAACAGAATTAGCCCTCGACGTCTGAACAACTTTTTTTGAAAAAATCCCTAAGCCGCGCGGTCACAATTTCTGCTAAAAATCTGACGTTCTGCAATTCACTCAAAAATGGTGCCAAACTGTTGCAAACGATCCCCTGAAAGGTTTTTCAGTGGAAACAGATGGGTTTTTATCATCGGAAACAGAATTAGCCCTCGACGTCTGAACAACTTTTTTTTAAAAAATCCCTAAGCCGCACGGTCACAATTTCTGCTAAAAATCTGACGTTCTGCAATTCCCTCAAAAACGTTGGCAAACTGTTGCAAATGATCCCCTGAAATGTTTTTCGGTGGAAACAGATGGGTTTTTATCATCGGAAAAAGAATTAGCCTTCGACGTCTGAAAAACTTTTTTTGAAAAAATCCCTAAGCCGCGCGGTCACAATTTCTGCTAAAAATCTGACGTTCTGCAATTCGCTCAAAAATGTTGGAAAACCGTTGCAAGTGATCCCCTGAAATGTTTTTCGGTGGAAACAGATGGGTTTTTATCATCGGAAACAGAATTAGCCCTCGACGTCTGAACAACTTTTTTTGAAAAAATCCCTAAGCCGCGCGGTCACAATTTCTGCTAAAAATCTGACGTTCTGCAATTCCCTCAAAAACGTTGGCAAACTGTTGCAAATGATCCCCTGAAATGTTTTTCGGTGGAAACAGATGGGTTTTTATCATCGGAAACAGAATTAGCCTTCGACGTCTGAAAAACTTTTTTTGAAAAAATCCCTAAGCCGCGCGGTCACAATTTCTGCTAAAAATCTGACGTTCTGCAATTCACTCAAAAATGTTTGAAAACCGTTGCAAGTGATCCCCTGAAATGTTTTTCGGTGGAAACAGTTGGCTTTTTATCATCGGAAACAAAAGTAGCCCCCGACGTCTGAACAACTTTTTTTGAAAAATCCCTAAGCCGCGCGGTCACAATTTCTGCTAAAAATCTGACATTCTGCAATTCAGTCAAAAATGGTGCCAAACTGTTGCAAACGATCCCCTGAAAGGTTTTTCGGTGGAAACAGATGGGTTTTTATCATCGGAAACAGAATGAGCCCTCGACGTCTGAACAACTTTTTTTGAAAAAATCCCTAAGCCGCGCGGTCACAATTTCTGCTAAAAATCTGACGTTCTGCAATTCACTCAAAAATGTTGTCAAAATGTTGCAAGTGATCCCCTGAAATGTTTTTCGGTGGAAACAGATGGGTTTTTATCATCGGAAACAGAATTAGCCCTCGACGTCTGAACAACTTTTTTTGAAAAAATCCCTAAGCCGCGCGGTCACAATTTCTGCTAAAAATCTGACGTTCTGCAATTCCCTCAAAAACGTTGGCAAACTGTTGCAAATGATCCCCTGAAATGTTTTTCGGTGGAAACAGATGGGTTTTTATCATCGGAAACAGAATTAGCCTTCGACGTCTGAAAAACTTTTTTTGAAAAAATCCCTAAGCCGCGCGGTCACAATTTCTGCTAAAAATCTGACGTTCTGCAATTCACTCAAAAATGTTTGAAAACCGTTGCAAGTGATCCCCTGAAATGTTTTTCGGTGGAAACAGTTGGCTTTTTATCATCGGAAACAAAAGTAGCCCCCGACGTCTGAACAACTTTTTTTGAAAAATCCCTAAGCCGCGCGGTCACAATTTCTGCTAAAAATCTGACATTCTGCAATTCAGTCAAAAATGGTGCCAAACTGTTGCAAACGATCCCCTGAAAGGTTTTTCGGTGGAAACAGATGGGTTTTTATCATCGGAAACAGAATGAGCCCTCGACGTCTGAACAACTTTTTTTGAAAAAATCCCTAAGCCGCGCGGTCACAATTTCTGCTAAAAATCTGACGTTCTGCAATTCACTCAAAAATGTTGTCAAAATGTTGCAAATGATCCCCTGAAATGTTTTTCGGTGGAAACAGATGGGTTTTTATCATCGGAAACAGAATTAGCCCTCGACGTCTGAACAACTTTTTTGAAAAAATCCCTAAGCCGCGCGGTCACAATTTCTGCTAAAAATCTGACGTTCTGCAATTCACTCAAAAATGTTGGAAAACCGTTGCAAGTGATCCCCTGAAATGTTTTTCGGTAGAAACAGATGGGTTTTTATCATCGGAAACAGAATTAGCCCTCGACGTCTGAACAACTTTTTTTGAAAAAATCCCTAAGCCGCGCGGTCACAATTTCTGCTAAAAATCTGACGTTCTGCAATTCCCTCAAAAACGTTGGCAAACTGTTGCAAATGATCCCCTGAAATGTTTTTCGGTGGAAACAGATGGGTTTTTATCATCGGAAACAGAATTAGCCTTCGACGTCTGAAAAACTTTTTTTGAAAAAATCCCTAAGACGCGCGGTCACAATTTCTGCTAAAAATCTGACGTTCTGCAATTCACTCAAAAATGTTTGAAAACCGTTGCAAGTGATCCCCTGAAATGTTTTTCGGTGGAAACAGTTGGCTTTTTATCATCGGAAACAAAAGTAGCCCCCGACGTCTGAACAACTTTTTTTGAAAAATCCCTAAGCCGCGCGGTCACAATTTCTGCTAAAAATCTGACATTCTGCAATTCCCTCAAAAATGTTGGCAAACTGTTGCAAGTGATCCCCTGAAGTGTTTTTCGGTGGAAACAGATGGGTTTTTATCATCGGAAACAGAATTAGCCCTCGACGTCTGAACAATTTTTTTGAAAAAAATCCATAAACCGCGCGGTCACAATTTCTGCTAAAAATCTGACGTTCTGCAATTCACTCAAAAATGTTGGCAAACTGTTGCAAGTGATCCCCTGAAATGTTTTTCGGTGGAAACAGATGGGTTTTTATCATCGGAAACAGAATTAGCCTTCGACGTCTGAACAACTTTTTTTGAAAAAATCCCTAAGCCGCGCGGTCACAATTTCTGCTAAAAATCTGACGTTCTGCAATTCACTCAAAAATGTTGGCAAACTGTTGCACGTGATCCCCTGAAGTGTTTTTCGGTGGAAACAGATGGGTTTTTATCATCGGAAACAGAATTAGCCCTCGACGTCTGAACAACTTTTTTTGCAAAAATCCCTAAGCCGCGCAGTCACAATTTCTGCTAAAAATCTGACATTCTGCAATTCACTCAAAAATGTTGGCAAAGTGTTGCAAGTGATCCCCTGAAATGTTTTTCGGTGGAAACAGATGGGTTTTTATCATCGGAAACAGAATTAGCCCTCGACGTCTGAACAACTTTTTTTGAAAAAATCCCTAAGCCGCGCGGTCACAATTTCTGCTAAAAATCTGACGTTCTGCAATTCACTCAAAAATGGTGCCAAACTGTTGCAAACGATCCCCTGAAAGGTTTTTCAGTGGAAACAGATGGGTTTTTATCATCGGAAACAGAATTAGCCCTCGACGTCTGAACAACTTTTTTTTAAAAAATCCCTAAGCCGCACGGTCACAATTTCTGCTAAAAATCTGACGTTCTGCAATTCCCTCAAAAATGTTGGCAAACTGTTGCAAGTGATCCCCTGAAATGTTTTTCGGTGGAAACAAATGGGTTTTGATCATCAGAAACAGAATTAGGCCTCGACGTCTGAACAACTTCTTTTGAAAAAATCCCTAAGCCGCGCGGTCACATTTTCTGCTAAAAATCTGACATTCTGCAATTCACTCAAAAATGTTGGCAAAGTGTTGCAAGTTATCCCCTGAAATGTTTTTCGGTGGAAACAGATGGGTTTTTATCATCGGAAACAGAATTAGCCCTCGACGTCTGAACAACTTTTTTTGAAAAAATCCCTAAGCCGCGCAGTCACAATTTCTGCTAAAAATCTGACATTCTGCAATTCACTCAAAAATGTTGGCAAAGTGTTGCAAGTTATCCCCTGAAATGTTTTTCGGTGGAAACAGATGGGTTTTTATCATCGGAAACAGAATTAGCCCTCGACGTCTGAACAACTTTTTTTGAAAAAATCCCTAAGCCGCGCGGTCACAATTTCTGCTAAAAATCTGACGTTCTGCAATTCATTCAAAAATGTTGGCAAAGTGTTGCAAGTGATCCCCTGAAATGTTTTTCGGTGGAAACATATGGGTTTTTATCATCGGAAACAGAATTAGCCCTCGACGTCTGAACAACTTTTTTTGAAAAAATCCCTAAGCAGCGCGGTCACAATTTCTGCTAAAAATCTGACATTCTGCAATTCACTCAAAAATGTTGGCAAAGTGTTGCAAGTGATCCCCTGAAGTGTTTTTCGGTGGAAACAGATGGGTTTTTATCATCGGACACAGAATTAGCCCTCGACGTCTGAACAACTTTTTTTGAAAAAATCCCTAAGCCGCGCGGTCACAATTTCTGCTAAAAATCTGACGTTCTGCATTTCACTCAATAATGTTGGCAAACTGTTGCAAACGATCCCCTGAAAGGTTTTTCGGTGGAAACAGATGGGTTTTTATCATCGGAAACAGAATGAGCCCTCGACGTCTGAACAACTTTTTGAGAAAAAATCCCTAAGCCGTGCGGTCACAATTTCTGCTAAAAATCTGACGTTCTGCAGTTCACTCAAAAATGGTGCCAAACTGTTGCAAACGATCCCCTGAAAGGTTTTTCGGTGGAAACAGATGGGTTTTTATTATCGGAAACAGAATGAGCCCTCGACGTCTGAACAACTTTTTTTGAAAAAATCCCTAAGCCGCGCGGTCACAATTTCTGCTAAAAATCTGACGTTCTGCAATTCACTCAAAAATGTTGTCAAAATGTTGCAAGTGATCCCCTGAAATGTTTTTCGGTGGAAACAGATGGGTTTTTATCATCGGAAAGAGAATTAGCCTTCGACGTCTGAACAACTTTTTTTGAAAAAATCCCTAAGCCGCGCGGTCACAATTTCTGCTAAAAACCTGACGTTCTGCAATTCCCTCAAAAATGTTGGCAAACAGTTGCCAGTGATCCCCTGAAATGTTTTTCGGTGGGAACAGATGGGTTTTTATCATCAGAAACAGAATTAGCCCTCGACGTCTGAACAACTTTTTTTGAAAAAATCCCTAAGCCGCGCGGTCACAATTTCTGCTAAAAATCTGACGTTCTGCAATTCCCTCAAAAATGTTGGCAAAGTGTTGCAAGTGATCCCCTGAAATGTTTTTCGGTGGAAACAGATGGGTTTTTATCATCGGAAACAGAATTAGCCCTCGACGTCTGAACAACATTTTTGAAAAAAATCCCTAAGCCGCGCGGTCACAATTTCTGCTAAAAATCTGACATTCTGCAATTCACTCAAAAATGTTGGCAAACTGTTGCAAGTGATCCCCTGAAATGTTTTTCGGTGGAAACAGATGGGTTTTTATCATTGGAAACAGAATGAGCCCTCGACGTCTGAACAACTTTTTTTGAAAAAATCCCTAAGCCGCGCGGTCACAATTTCTGCTAAAAATCTGACGTTCTGCAATTCCCTCAAAAATGTTGGCAAAGTGTTGCAAGTGATCCCCTGAAATGTTTTTCGGTGGAAACAGATGGGTTTTTATCATCGGAAACAGAATTAGCCCTCGACGTCTGAACAACTTTTTTTGAAAAAATCCCTAAGCCGCGCGGTCACAATTTCTGCTAAAAATCTGACATTCTGCAATTCAGTCAAAAATGGTGCCAAACTGTTGCAAACGATCCCCTGAAATGTTTTTCGGTGGAAACAGATGGGTTTTTATCATCGGAAACAGAATTAGCCCTCGACGTCTGAACAACTTTTTTTGAAAAAATCCCTAAGCCGCGCGGTCACAATTTCTGCTAAAAATCTGACGTTCTGCAATTCCCTCAAAAACGTTGGCAAACTGTTGCAAATGATCCCCTGAAATGTTTTTCGGTGGAAACAGATGGGTTTTTATCATCGGAAACAGAATTAGCCTTCGACGTCTGAAAAACTTTTTTTGAAAAAATCCCTAAGCCGCGCGGTCACAATTTCTGCTAAAAATCTGACGTTCTGCAATTCACTCAAAAATGTTTGAAAACCGTTGCAAGTGATCCCCTGAAATGTTTTTCGGTGGAAACAGTTGGCTTTTTATCATCGGAAACAAAAGTAGCCCCCGACGTCTGAACAACTTTTTTTGAAAAATCCCTAAGCCGCGCGGTCACAATTTCTGCTAAAAATCTGACGTTCTGCAATTCCCTCAAAAATGTTGGCAAAGTGTTGCAAGTGATCCCCTGAAATGTTTTTCGGTGGAAACAGATGGGTTTTTATCATCGGAAACAGAATTAGCCCTCGAAGTCTGAACAACTTTTTTTGAAAAAATCCCTAAGCCGCGCGGTCACAATTTCTGCTAAAAATCTGACGTTCTGCAATTCCCTCAAAAATGTTGGCAAACTGTTGCAAGTGATCCCCTGAAGTGTTTTTCGGTGGAAACAGATGGGTTTTTATCATTGGAAACAGAATTAGCCCTCGACGTCTGAACAATTTTTTTGAAAAAAATCCCTAAGCCGCGCGGTCACAATTTCTGCTAAAAATCTGACGTTCTGCAATTCCCTCAAAAATGTTGGCAAACTGTTGCAAGTGATCCCCTGAAATGTTTTTCGGTGGAAACAGATGGGTTTTTATCATCGGAAACAGAATTAGCCTTCGACGTCTGAACAACTTTTTTTGAAAAAATCCCTAAGCCGCGCGGTCACAATTTCTGCTAAAAATCTGACGTTCTGCAATTCACTCAAAAATGTTGTCAAAATGTTGCAAGTGATCCCCTGAAATGTTTTTCGGTGGAAACAGTTGGCTTTTTATCATCGGAAACAAAAGTAGCCCCCGACGTCTGAACAACTTTTTTTGAAAAAATCCCTAAGCCGCGCAGTCACAATTTCTGCTAAAAATCTGACGTTCTGCAATTCCCTCAAAAATGTTGGGAAACTGTTGCAAGTGATCCCCTGAAATGTTTTTCGGTGGAAACAGATGGGTTTTGATCATCAGAAACAGAATTAGCCCTCGACGTCTGAACAACTTTTTTTGAAAAAATCCCTAAGCCGCGCGGTCACAATTTCTGCTAAAAATCTGACATTCTGCAATTCAGTCAAAAATGGTGCCAAACTGTTGCAAACGATCCCCTGAAAGGTTTTTCGGTGGAAACAGATGGGTTTTTATCATCGGAAACAGAATGAGCCCTCGACCTCTGAACAACTTTTTTTGAAAAAATCCCTAAGCCGCGCGGTCACAATTTCTGCTAAAAATCTGACGTTCTGCAATTCACTCAAAAATGTTGTCAAAATGTTGCAAGTGATCCCCTGAAATGTTTTTCGGTGGAAACAGATGGGTTTTTATCATCGGAAACAGAATTAGCCCTCGACGTCTGAACAACTTTTTTTGAAAAAATCCCTAAGCCGCGCGGTCACAATTTCTGCTAAAAATCTGACGTTCTGCAATTCACTCAAAAATGTTGGAAAACCGTTGCAAGTGATCCCCTGAAATGTTTTTCGGTGGAAACAGTTGGCTTTTTATCATCGGAAACAAAAGTATCCCCCGACGTCTGAACAACTTTTTTTGAAAAATCCCTAAACCGCGCGGTCACAATTTCTGCTAAAAATCTGACGTTCTGCAATTCCCTCAAAAACGTTGGCAAACTGTTGCAAATGATCCCCTGAAATGTTTTTCGGTGGAAATAGATGGGTTTTTATCATCGGAAACAGAATTAGCCTTCGACGTCTGAAAAACTTTTTTTGAAAAAATCCCTAAGCCGCGCGGTCACAATTTCTGCTAAAAATCTGACGTTCTGCAATTCACTCAAAAATGTTGGAAAACCGTTGCAAGTGATCCCCTGAAATGTTTTTCGGTAGAAACAGATGGGTTTTTATCATCGGAAACAGAATTAGCCCTCGACGTCTGAACAACTTTTTTTGAAAAAATCCCTAAGCCGCGCGGTCACAATTTCTGCTAAAAATCTGACGTTCTGCAATTCCCTCAAAAACGTTGGCAAACTGTTGCAAATGATCCCCTGAAATGTTTTTCGGTGGAAACAGATGGGTTTTTATCATCGGAAACAGAATTAGCCTTCGACGTCTGAAAAACTTTTTTTGAAAAAATCCCTAAGCCGCGCGGTCACAATTTCTGCTAAAAATCTGACGTTCTGCAATTCACTCAAAAATGTTTGAAAACCGTTGCAAGTGATCCCCTGAAATGTTTTTCGGTGGAAACAGTTGGCTTTTTATCATCGGAAACAAAAGTAGCCCCCGACGTCTGAACAACTTTTTTTGAAAAATCCCTAAGCCGCGCGGTCACAATTTCTGCTAAAAATATGACGTTCTGCAATTCCCTCAAAAATGTTGGCAAACTGTTGCAAGTGATCCCCTGAAGTGTTTTTCGGTGGAAACAGATGGGTTTTTATCATCGGAAACAGAATTAGCCCTCGACGTCTGAACAATTTTTTTGAAAAAAATCCCTAAACCGCGCGGTCACAATTTCTGCTAAAAATCTGACGTTCTGCAATTCACTCAAAAATGTTGGCAAACTGTTGCAAGTGATCCCCTGAAATGTTTTTTGGTGGAAACAGATGGGTTTTTATCATCGGAAACAGAATTAGCCTTCGACGTCTGAACAACTTTTTTTGAAAAAATCCCTAAGCCGCGCGGTCACAATTTCTGCTAAAAATCTGACGTTCTGCAATTCACTCAAAAATGTTGTCAAAATGTTGCAAGTGATCCCCTGAAATGTTTTTCGGTGGAAACAGTTGGCTTTTTATCATCGGAAACAAAAGTAGCCCCCGACGTCTGAACAACTTTTTTTGAAAAAATCCCTAAGCCGCGCAGTCACAATTTCTGCTAAAAATCTGACGTTCTGCAATTCCCTCAAAAATGTTGGGAAACTGTTGCAAGTGATCCCCTGAAATGTTTTTCGGTGGAAACAGATGGGTTTTGATCATCAGAAACAGAATTAGCCCTCGACGTCTGAACAACTTTTTTTGAAAAAATCCCTAAGCCGCGCGGTCACAATTTCTGCTAAAAATCTGACGTTCTGCAATTCACTCAAAAATGTTGGCAAACTGTTGCACGTGATCCCCTGAAGTGTTTTTCGGTGGAAACAGATGGGTTTTTATCATCGGAAACAGAATTAGCCCTCGACGTCTGAACAACTTTTTTTGAAAAAATCCCTAAGCTGCGCGGTCACAATTTCTGCTAAAAATCTGACGTTCTGCAATTCACTCAAAAATGGTGCCAAACTGTTGCAAACGATCCCCTGAAAGGTTTTTCAGTGGAAACAGATGGGTTTTTATCATCGGAAACAGAATTAGCCCTCGACGTCTGAACAACTTTTTTTGAAAAAATCCCTAAGCCGCGCGGTCACATTTTCTGCTAAAAATCTGACGTTCTGCAATTCAATCAAAAATGTTGGCAAACTGTTGCACGTGATCCCCTGAAGTGTTTTTCGGTGGAAACAGATGGGTTTTTATCATCGGAAACAGAATTAGCCCTCGACGTCTGAACAACTTTTTTTGAAAAAATCCCTAAGCCGCGCAGTCACAATTTCTGCTAAAAATCTGACATTCTGCAATTCACTCAAAAATGTTGGCAAAGTGTTGCAAGTTATCCCCTGAAATGTTTTTCGGTGGAAACAGATGGGTTTTTATCATCGGAAACAGAATTAGCCCTCGACGTCTGAACAACTTTTTTTGAAAAAATCCCTAAGCCGCGCGGTCACAATTTCTGCTAAAAATCTGACGTTCTGCAATTCCCTCAAAAATGTTGGCAAACTGTTGCAAGTGATCCCCTGAAGTGTTTTTCGGTGGAAACAGATGGGTTTTTATCATTGGAAACAGAATTAGCCCTCGACGTCTGAACAATTTTTTTGAAAAAAATCCCTAAGCCGCGCGGTCACAATTTCTGCTAAAAATCTGACGTTCTGCAATTCCCTCAAAAATGTTGGCAAACTGTTGCAAGTGATCCCCTGAAATGTTTTTCGGTGGAAACAGATGGGTTTTTATCATCGGAAACAGAATTAGCCTTCGACGTCTGAACAACTTTTTTTGAAAAAATCCCTAAGCCGCGCGGTCACAATTTCTGCTAAAAATCTGACGTTCTGCAATTCACTCAAAAATGTTGTCAAAATGTTGCAAGTGATCCCCTGAAATGTTTTTCGGTGGAAACAGTTGGCTTTTTATCATCGGAAACAAAAGTAGCCCCCGACGTCTGAACAACTTTTTTTGAAAAAATCCCTAAGCCGCGCAGTCACAATTTCTGCTAAAAATCTGACGTTCTGCAATTCCCTCAAAAATGTTGGGAAACTGTTGCAAGTGATCCCCTGAAATGTTTTTCGGTGGAAACAGATGGGTTTTGATCATCAGAAACAGAATTAGCCCTCGACGTCTGAACAACTTTTTTTGAAAAAATCCCTAAGCCGCGCGGTCACAATTTCTGCTAAAAATCTGACATTCTGCAATTCAGTCAAAAATGGTGCCAAACTGTTGCAAACGATCCCCTGAAAGGTTTTTCGGTGGAAACAGATGGGTTTTTATCATCGGAAACAGAATGAGCCCTCGACCTCTGAACAACTTTTTTGAAAAAATCCCTAAGCCGCGCGGTCACAATTTCTGCTAAAAATCTGACGTTCTGCAATTCACTCAAAAATGTTGTCAAAATGTTGCAAGTGATCCCCTGAAATGTTTTTCGGTGGAAACAGATGGGTTTTTATCATCGGAAACAGAATTAGCCCTCGACGTCTGAACAACTTTTTTTGAAAAAATCCCTAAGCCGCGCGGTCACAATTTCTGCTAAAAATCTGACGTTCTGCAATTCACTCAAAAATGTTGGAAAACCGTTGCAAGTGATCCCCTGAAATGTTTTTCGGTGGAAACAGTTGGCTTTTTATCATCGGAAACAAAAGTATCCCCCGACGTCTGAACAACTTTTTTTGAAAAATCCCTAAACCGCGCGGTCACAATTTCTGCTAAAAATCTGACGTTCTGCAATTCCCTCAAAAACGTTGGCAAACTGTTGCAAATGATCCCCTGAAATGTTTTTCGGTGGAAATAGATGGGTTTTTATCATCGGAAACAGAATTAGCCTTCGACGTCTGAAAAACTTTTTTTGAAAAAATCCCTAAGCCGCGCGGTCACAATTTCTGCTAAAAATCTGACGTTCTGCAATTCACTCAAAAATGTTGGAAAACCGTTGCAAGTGATCCCCTGAAATGTTTTTCGGTAGAAACAGATGGGTTTTTATCATCGGAAACAGAATTAGCCCTCGACGTCTGAACAACTTTTTTTGAAAAAATCCCTAAGCCGCGCGGTCACAATTTCTGCTAAAAATCTGACGTTCTGCAATTCCCTCAAAAACGTTGGCAAACTGTTGCAAATGATCCCCTGAAATGTTTTTCGGTGGAAACAGATGGGTTTTTATCATCGGAAACAGAATTAGCCTTAGACGTCTGAAAAACTTTTTTTGAAAAAATCCCTAAGCCGCGCGGTCACAATTTCTGCTAAAAATCTGACGTTCTGCAATTCACTCAAAAATGTTTGAAAACCGTTGCAAGTGATCCCCTGAAATGTTTTTCGGTGGAAACAGTTGGCTTTTTATCATCGGAAACAAAAGTAGCCCCCGACGTCTGAACAACTTTTTTTGAAAAATCCCTAAGCCGCGCGGTCACAATTTCTGCTAAAAATATGACGTTCTGCAATTCCCTCAAAAATGTTGGCAAACTGTTGCAAGTGATCCCCTGAAGTGTTTTTCGGTGGAAACAGATGGGTTTTTATCATCGGAAACAGAATTAGCCCTCGACGTCTGAACAATTTTTTTGAAAAAAATCCCTAAACCGCGCGGTCACAATTTCTGCTAAAAATCTGACGTTCTGCAATTCACTCAAAAATGTTGGCAAACTGTTGCAAGTGATCCCCTGAAATGTTTTTTGGTGGAAACAGATGGGTTTTTATCATCGGAAACAGAATTAGCCTTCGACGTCTGAACAACTTTTTTTGAAAAAATCCCTAAGCCGCGCGGTCACAATTTCTGCTAAAAATCTGACGTTCTGCAATTCACTCAAAAATGTTGTCAAAATGTTGCAAGTGATCCCCTGAAATGTTTTTCGGTGGAAACAGTTGGCTTTTTTTCATCGGAAACAAAAGTAGCCCCCGACGTCTGAACAACTTTTTTTGAAAAAATCCCTAAGCCGCGCAGTCACAATTTCTGCTAAAAATCTGACGTTCTGCAATTCCCTCAAAAATGTTGGGAAACTGTTGCAAGTGATCCCCTGAAATGTTTTTCGGTGGAAACAGATGGGTTTTGATCATCAGAAACAGAATTAGCCCTCGACGTCTGAACAACTTTTTTTGAAAAAATCCCTAAGCCGCGCGGTCACAATTTCTGCTAAAAATCTGACGTTCTGCAATTCACTCAAAAATGTTGGCAAACTGTTGCACGTGATCCCCTGAAGTGTTTTTCGGTGGAAACAGATGGGTTTTTATCATCGGAAACAGAATTAGCCCTCGACGTCTGAACAACTTTTTTTGAAAAAATCCCTAAGCTGCGCGGTCACAATTTCTGCTAAAAATCTGACGTTCTGCAATTCACTCAAAAATGGTGCCAAACTGTTGCAAACGATCCCCTGAAAGGTTTTTCAGTGGAAACAGATGGGTTTTTATCATCGGAAACAGAATTAGCCCTCGACGTCTGAACAACTTTTTTTGAAAATATCCCTAAGCCGCGCGGTCACATTTTCTGCTAAAAATCTGACGTTCTGCAATTCAATCAAAAATGTTGGCAAACTGTTGCACGTGATCCCCTGAAGTGTTTTTCGGTGGAAACAGATGGGTTTTTATCATCGGAAACAGAATTAGCCCTCGACGTCTGAACAACTTTTTTTGAAAAAATCCCTAAGCCGCGCAGTCACAATTTCTGCTAAAAATCTGACATTCTGCAATTCACTCAAAAATGTTGGCAAAGTGTTGCAAGTTATCCCCTGAAATGTTTTTCGGTGGAAACAGATGGGTTTTTATCATCGGAAACAGAATTAGCCCTCGACGTCTGAACAACTTTTTTTGAAAAAATCCCTAAGCCGCGCGGTCACAATTTCTGCTAAAAATCTGACGTTTTGCAATTCCCTCAAAAATGTTGGCAAACTGTTGCAAATGATCCCCTGAAATGTTTTTCGGTGGAAACAGATGGGTTTTTATCATCGGAAACAGAATTAGCCTTCGACGTCTGAACAACTTTTTTGAAAAAATCCCTAAGCCGCGCGGTCACAATTTCTGCTAAAAATCTGACATTCTGCAATTCACTCAAAAATGTTGGCAAAGTGTTGCAAGTGATCCCCTGAAAGGTTTTTCGGTGGAAACAGATGGGTTTTTATCATCGGAAACAGAATTAGCCCTCGACGTCTGAACAACTTTTTTTGAAAAAATCCCTAAGCCGCGCGGTCACAATTTCTGCTAAAAATCTGACGTTCTGCAATTCCCTCAAAAACGTTGGCAAACTGTTGCAAATGATCCCCTGAAATGTTTTTCGGTGGAAACAGATGGCTTTTTATCATCAGAAACAGAATTAGCCTTCGACGTCTGAACAACTTTTTTTGAAAAAATCCCTAAGTTGCGCGGTCACAATTTCTGCTAAAAATCTGACGTTCTGCAATTCATTCAAAAATGGTCCCAAACTGTTGCAAACGATCCCCTGAAAGGTTTTTCAGTGGAAACAGATGGGTTTTTATCATCGGAAACAGAATTAGCCCTCGACGTCTGAACAACTTTTTTTTGAAAAAAATCCCTAAGCCGCGCGGTCACAATTTCTGCTAAAAATCTGACTTTCTGCAATTCACTCAAAAATGTTGGCAAACTGTTGCAAGTGATCCCCTGAAGTGTTTTTCGGTGGAAACAGATGGGTTTTTATCATCGGAAACAGAATTAGCCCTCGACGTCTGAACAACTTTTTTTGAAAAAATCCCTAAGCCGCGCGGTCACAATTTCTGCTAAAAATCTGACGTTCTGCAATTCCCTCAAAAACGTTGGCAAACTGTTGCAAATGATCCCCTGAAATGTTTTTCGGTGGAAACAGATGGCTTTTTATCATCAGAAACAGAATTAGCCTTCGACGTCTGAACAACTTTTTTTGAAAAAATCCCTAAGTTGCGCGGTCACAATTTCTGCTAAAAATCTGACGTTCTGCAATTCATTCAAAAATGGTCCCAAACTGTTGCAAACGATCCCCTGAAAGGTTTTTCAGTGGAAACAGATGGGTTTTTATCATCGGAAACAGAATTAGCCCTCGACGTCTGAACAACTTTTTTTTGAAAAAAATCCCTAAGCCGCGCGGTCACAATTTCTGCTAAAAATCTGACTTTCTGCAATTCACTCAAAAATGTTGGCAAACTGTTGCAAGTGATCCCCTGAAGTGTTTTTCGGTGGAAACAGATGGGTTTTTATCATCGGAAACAGAATTAGCCCTCGACGTCTGAACAACTTTTTTGAAAAAATCCCTAAGCCGCGCGGTCACAATTTCTGCTAAAAATCTGACGTTCTGCAATTCCCTCAAAAACGTTGGCAAACTGTTGCAAATGATCCCCTGAAATGTTTTTCGGTGGAAACAGATGGGTTTTTATCATCGGAAACAGAATTAGCCTTCGACGTCTGAAAAACTTTTTTTGAAAAAATCCCTAAGCCGCGCGGTCACAATTTCTGCTAAAAATCTGACGTTCTGCAATTCACTCAAAAATGTTTGAAAACCGTTGCAAGTGATCCCCTGAAATGTTTTTCGGTGGAAACAGTTGGCTTTTTATCATCGGAAACAAAAGTAGCCCCCGACGTCTGAACAACTTTTTTTGAAAAATCCCTAAGCCGCGCGGTCACAATTTCTGCTAAAAATATGACGTTCTGCAATTCCCTCAAAAATGTTGGCAAACTGTTGCAAGTGATCCCCTGAAGTGTTTTTCGGTGGAAACAGATGGGTTTTTATCATCGGAAACAGAATTAGCCCTCGACGTCTGAACAATTTTTTTGAAAAAAATCCCTAAACCGCGCGGTCACAATTTCTGCTAAAAATCTGACGTTCTGCAATTCACTCAAAAATGTTGGCAAACTGTTGCAAGTGATCCCCTGAAATGTTTTTTGGTGGAAACAGATGGGTTTTTATCATCGGAAACAGAATTAGCCTTCGACGTCTGAACAACTTTTTTTGAAAAAATCCCTAAGCCGCGCGGTCACAATTTCTGCTAAAAATCTGACGTTCTGCAATTCACTCAAAAATGTTGTCAAAATGTTGCAAGTGATCCCCTGAAATGTTTTTCGGTGGAAACAGTTGGCTTTTTATCATCGGAAACAAAAGTAGCCCCCGACGTCTGAACAACTTTTTTTGAAAAAATCCCTAAGCCGCGCAGTCACAATTTCTGCTAAAAATCTGACGTTCTGCAATTCCCTCAAAAATGTTGGGAAACTGTTGCAAGTGATCCCCTGAAATGTTTTTCGGTGGAAACAGATGGGTTTTGATCATCAGAAACAGAATTAGCCCTCGACGTCTGAACAACTTTTTTTGAAAAAATCCCTAAGCCGCGCGGTCACAATTTCTGCTAAAAATCTGACGTTCTGCAATTCACTCAAAAATGTTGGCAAACTGTTGCACGTGATCCCCTGAAGTGTTTTTCGGTGGAAACAGATGGGTTTTTATCATCGGAAACAGAATTAGCCCTCGACGTCTGAACAACTTTTTTTGAAAAAATCCCTAAGCTGCGCGGTCACAATTTCTGCTAAAAATCTGACGTTCTGCAATTCACTCAAAAATGGTGCCAAACTGTTGCAAACGATCCCCTGAAAGGTTTTTCAGTGGAAACAGATGGGTTTTTATCATCGGAAACAGAATTAGCCCTCGACGTCTGAACAACTTTTTTTGAAAAAATCCCTAAGCCGCACGGTCACAATTTCTGCTAAAAATCTGACGTTCTGCAATTCCCTCAAAAATGTTAGCAAACTGTTGCAAGTGATCCCCTGAAATGTTTTTCGGTGGAAACAGATGGGTTTTGATCATCAGAAACAGAATTAGGCCTCGACGTCTGAACAACTTTTTTTGAAAAAATCCCTAAGCCGCGCGGTCACATTTTCTGCTAAAAATCTGACGTTCTGCAATTCAATCAAAAATGTTGGCAAACTGTTGCACGTGATCCCCTGAAGTGTTTTTCGGTGGAAACAGATGGGTTTTTATCATCGGAAACAGAATTAGCCCTCGACGTCTGAACAACTTTTTTTGAAAAAATCCCTAAGCCGCGCAGTCACAATTTCTGCTAAAAATCTGACATTCTGCAATTCACTCAAAAATGTTGGCAAAGTGTTGCAAGTTATCCCCTGAAATGTTTTTCGGTGGAAACAGATGGGTTTTTATCATCGGAAACAGAATTAGCCCTCGACGTCTGAACAACTTTTTTTGAAAAAATCCCTAAGCCGCGCGGTCACAATTTCTGCTAAAAATCTGACGTTCTGCAATTCCCTCAAAAACGTTGGCAAACTGTTGCAAATGATCCCCTGAAATGTTTTTCGGTGGAAACAGATGGGTTTTTATCATCAGAAACAGAATTAGCCTTCGACGTCTGAACAACTTTTTTTGAAAAAATCCCTAAGTTGCGCGGTCACAATTTCTGCTAAAAATCTGACGTTCTGCAATTCATTCAAAAATGGTCCCAAACTGTTGCAAACGATCCCCTGAAAGGTTTTTCGGTGGAAACAGATGGGTTTTTATCATCGGAAACAGAATTAGCCCTCGACGTCTGAACAACTTTTTTTTGAAAAAAATCCCTAAGCCGCGCGGTCACAATTTCTGCTAAAAATCTGACTTTCTGCAATTCACTCAAAAATGTTGGCAAACTGTTGCAAGTGATCCCCTGAAGTGTTTTTCGGTGGAAACAGATGGGTTTTTATCATCGGAAACAGAATTAGCCCTCGACGTCTGAACAACTTTTTTTGAAAAAAATCCCTAAGCCGCGCGGTCACAATTTCTGCTAAAAATCTGTCGTTCTGCAATTCACTCAAAAATGGTGCCAAACTGTTGCAAACGATCCCCTGAAAGGTTTTTCGGTGGAAACAGATGGGTTTTTATCATCGGAAACAGAATTAGCCCTCGACGTCTGAACAACTTTTTTTGAAAAAATCCCTAAGCCGCGCGGTCACAATTTCTGCTAAAAATCTGACGTTCTGCAATTCACTCAAAAATGTTGTCAAACTGTTGCAAGTGATCCCCTGAAATGTTTTTCGGTGGAAACAGATGGGTTTTTATCATCGGAAACAGAATTAGCCCTCGACGTCTGAACAAATTTTTTTTGAAAAAATCCCTAAGCTGCGCGGTCACAATTTCTGCTAAAAATATGACGTTCTGCAATTCACTCAAAAATGTTGGAAAACCGTTGCAAGTGATCCCCTGAAATGTTTTTCGGTGGAAACAGTTGGGTTTTTATCATCGGAAACAAAAGTAGCCCTCGACGTCTGAACAACTTTTTTTGAAAAATCCCTAAGCTGCGCAGTCACAATTTCTGCTAAAAATCTGACGTTCTGCAATTCTCTCAAAAATGTTGGCAAACTGTTGCAAGTGATCCCCCGAAATGTTTTTCGGTGGAAACAGATGGGTTTTTATCATCGGAAACAGAATTAGCCCTCGACGTCTGAACACCTTTTTTTGAAAAAAATCCCTAAGCCGTGCGGTCACAATTTCTGCTAAAAATCTGACGTCCTGCAATTCACTCAAAAATGTTGGCAAAGTGTTGCAAGTGATCGCCTGAAATGTTTTTCGGTGGAAACAGATGGGTTTTTATCATCGGAAACAGAATTAGCCCTCGACGTCTGAACAACTTTTTTTGAAAAAATCCCTAAGCCGCGCGGTCACAATTTCTGCTAAAAATCTGACGTTTTGCAATTCCCTCAAAAATGTTGGCAAACTGTTGCAAATGATCCCCTGAAATGTTTTTCGGTGGAAACAGATGGGTTTTTATCATCGGAAACAGAATTAGCCTTCGACGTCTGAACAACTTTTTTTGAAAAAATCCCTAAGCCGCGCGGTCACAATTTCTGCTAAAAATCTGACATTCTGCAATTCACTCAAAAATGTTGGCAAAGTGTTGCAAGTGATCCCCTGAAAGGTTTTTCGGTGGAAACAGATGGGTTTTTATCATCGGAAACAGAATTAGCCCTCGACGTCTGAACAACTTTTTTTGAAAAAATCCCTAAGCCGCGCGGTCACAATTTCTGCTAAAAATCTGACGTTCTGCAATTCCCTCAAAAACGTTGGCAAACTGTTGCAAATGATCCCCTGAAATGTTTTTCGGTGGAAACAGATGGCTTTTTATCATCAGAAACAGAATTAGCCTTCGACGTCTGAACAACTTTTTTTGAAAAAATCCCTAAGTTGCGCGGTCACAATTTCTGCTAAAAATCTGACGTTCTGCAATTCATTCAAAAATGGTCCCAAACTGTTGCAAACGATCCCCTGAAAGGTTTTTCAGTGGAAACAGATGGGTTTTTATCATCGGAAACAGAATTAGCCCTCGACGTCTGAACAACTTTTTTTTGAAAAAAATCCCTAAGCCGCGCGGTCACAATTTCTGCTAAAAATCTGACTTTCTGCAATTCACTCAAAAATGTTGGCAAACTGTTGCAAGTGATCCCCTGAAGTGTTTTTCGGTGGAAACAGATGGGTTTTTATCATCGGAAACAGAATTAGCCCTCGACGTCTGAACAACTTTTTTTGAAAAAAATCCCTAAGCCGCGCGGTCACAATTTCTGCTAAAAATCTGTCGTTCTGCAATTCACTCAAAAATGGTGCCAAACTGTTGCAAACGATCCCCTGAAAGGTTTTTCGGTGGAAACAGATGGGTTTTTATCATCGGAAACAGAATGAGCCCTCGACGTCTGAACAACTTTTTTTGAAAAAATCCCTAAGCCGCGCAGTCACAATTTCTGCTAAAAATCTGACATTCTGCAATTCACTCAAAAATGTTGGCAAAGTGTTGCAAGTGATCCCCTGAAATGTTTTTCGGTGGAAACAGATGGGTTTTTATCATCGGAAACAGAATTAGCCCTCGACGTCTGAACAACTTTTTTTGAAAAAATCCCTAAGCCGCGCGGTCACAATTTCTGCTAAAAATCTGACGTTCTGCAATTCATTCAAAAATGGTCCCAAACTGTTGCAAACGATCCCCTGAAAGGTTTTTCGGTGGAAACAGATGGGTTTTTATCATCGGAAACAGAATTAGCCCTCGACGTCTGAACAACTTTTTTTTGAAAAAAATCCCTAAGCCGCGCGGTCACAATTTCTGCTAAAAATCTGACTTTCTGCAATTCACTCAAAAATGTTGGCAAACTGTTGCAAGTGATCCCCTGAAGTGTTTTTCGGTGGAAACAGATGGGTTTTTATCATCGGAAACAGAATTAGCCCTCGACGTCTGAACAACTTTTTTTGAAAAAAATCCCTAAGCCGCGCGGTCACAATTTCTGCTAAAAATCTGACATTCTGCAATTCCCTCAAAAATGTTGGCAAACTGTTGCAAATGATCCCCTGAAATGTTTTTCGGTGGAAACAGATGGGTTTTTATCATCGGAAACAGAATTAGCCCTCGAAGTCTGAACAACTTTTTTTTGAAAAAATCCCTAAGCTGCGCGGTCACAATTTCTGCTAAAAATATGACGTTCTGCAATTCACTCAAAAATGTTGGAAAACCGTTGCAAGTGATCCCCTGAAATGTTTTTCGGTGGAAACAGTTGGGTTTTTATCATCGGAAACAAAAGTAGCCCTCGACGTCTGAACAACTTTTTTTGAAAAATCCCTAAGCCGCGCAGTCACAATTTCTGCTAAAAATCTGACGTTCTGCAATTCTCTCAAAAATGTTGGCCAACTGTTGCAAGTGATCCCCCGAAATGTTTTTCGGTGGAAACAGATGGGTTTTTATCATCGGAAACAGAATTAGCCCTCGACGTCTGAACACCTTTTTTTGAAAAAATCCCTAAGCCGTGCGGTCACAATTTCTGCTAAAAATCTGACGTCCTGCAATTCACTCAAAAATGTTGGCAAAGTGTTGCAAGTGATCGCCTGAAATGTTTTTCGGTGGAAACAGATGGGTTTTTATCATCGGAAACAGAATTAGCCCTCGACGTCTGAACAACTTTTTTTGAAAAAATCCCTAAGCCGCGCGGTCACAATTTCTGCTAAAAATCTGACGTTTTGCAATTCCCTCAAAAATGTTGGCAAACTGTTGCAAATGATCCCCTGAAATGTTTTTCGGTGGAAACAGATGGGTTTTTATCATCGGAAACAGAATTAGCCTTCGACGTCTGAACAACTTTTTTTGAAAAAATCCCTAAGCCGCGCGGTCACAATTTCTGCTAAAAATCTGACATTCTGCAATTCACTCAAAAATGTTGGCAAAGTGTTGCAAGTGATCCCCTGAAAGGTTTTTCGGTGGAAACAGATGGGTTTTTATCATCGGAAACAGAATTAGCCCTCGACGTCTGAACAACTTTTTTTGAAAAAATCCCTAAGCCGCGCGGTCACAATTTCTGCTAAAAATCTGACGTTCTGCAATTCCCTCAAAAACGTTGGCAAACTGTTGCAAATGATCCCCTGAAATGTTTTTCGGTGGAAACAGATGGGTTTTTATCATCAGAAACAGAATTAGCCTTCGACGTCTGAACAACTTTTTTTGAAAAAATCCCTAAGTTGCGCGGTCACAATTTCTGCTAAAAATCTGACGTTCTGCAATTCATTCAAAAATGGTCCCAAACTGTTGCAAACGATCCCCTGAAAGGTTTTTCGGTGGAAACAGATGGGTTTTTATCATCGGAAACAGAATTAGCCCTCGACGTCTGAACAACTTTTTTTTGAAAAAAATCCCTAAGCCGCGCGGTCACAATTTCTGCTAAAAATCTGACTTTCTGCAATTCACTCAAAAATGTTGGCAAACTGTTGCAAGTGATCCCCTGAAGTGTTTTTCGGTGGAAACAGATGGGTTTTTATCATCGGAAACAGAATTAGCCCTCGACGTCTGAACAACTTTTTTTGAAAAAAATCCCTAAGCCGCGCGGTCACAATTTCTGCTAAAAATCTGTCGTTCTGCAATTCACTCAAAAATGGTGCCAAACTGTTGCAAACGATCCCCTGAAAGGTTTTTCGGTGGAAACAGATGGGTTTTTATCATCGGAAACAGAATGAGCCCTCGACGTCTGAACAACTTTTTTTGAAAAAATCCCTAAGCCGCGCGGTCACAATTTCTGCTAAAAATCTGACGTTCTGCAATTCACTCAAAAATGTTGTCAAACTGTTGCAAGTGATCCCCTGAAATGTTTTTCGGTGGAAACAGATGGGTTTTTATCATCGGAAACAGAATTAGCCCTCGACGTCTGAACAACTTTTTTTGAAAAAATCCCTAAGCCGCGCGGTCACAATTTCTGCTAAAAATATGACGTTCTGCAATTCACTCAAAAATGTTGGAAAACCGTTGCAAGTGATCCCCTGAAATGTTTTTCGGTGGAAACAGTTGGGTTTTTATCATCGGAAACAAAAGTAGCCCTCGACGTCTGAACAACTTTTTTTGAAAAAATCCCTAAGCCGCGCGGTCACAATTTCTGCTAAAAATCTGACATTTTGCAATTCCCTCAAAAATGTTGGCAAACTGTTGCAAATGATCCCCTGAAATGTTTTTCGGTGGAAACAGATGGGTTTTTATCATCGGAAACAGAATTAGCCTTCGACGTCTGAACAACTTTTTTTGAAAAAATCCCTAAGCCGCGCGGTCACAATTTCTGCTAAAAATCTGACCTTTTGCAATTCATTCAAAAATGGTCCCAAACTGTTGCAAACGATCCCCTGAAAGGTTTTTCGGTGGAAACAGATGGGTTTTTATCATCGGAAACAGAATTAGCCCTCGACGTCTGAACAACTTTTTTTGAAAAAAATCCCTAAGCCGCGCGCGCGGTCACAATTTCTGCTAAAAATCTGACGTTCTGCAATTCACTCAAAAATGTTGGAAAACCGTTGCAAGTGATCCCCTGAAATGTTTTTCGGTGGAAACAGTTGGGTTTTTATCATCGGAAACAAAAGTAGCCCTCGACGTCTGAAAAACTTTTTTTGAAAAATCCCTAAGCCGCGCGGTCACAATTTCTGCTAAAAATCTGACGTTCTGCAATTCCCTCAAAAATGTTGGCAAACTGTTGCAAGTGATCCCCTGAAATGTTTTTCGGTGGAAACAGATGGGTTTTTATCATCGGAAACAGAATTAGCCTTCGACGTCTGAACAACTTTTTTTGAAAAAATCCCTAAGCCGCGCGGTCACAATTTCTGCTAAAAATCTGACGTTCTGCAATTCACTCAAAAATGTTGTCAAAATGTTGCAAGTGATCCCCTGAAATGTTTTTCGGTGGAAACAGATGGGTTTTTATCATCGGAAACAGAATTAGCCCTCGACGTCTGAACAACTTTTTTTGAAAAAATCCCTAAGCCGCGTGGTCACAATTTCTGCTAAAAATCTGACGTTCTGCAATTCCCTTAAAAATGTTGGCAAACTGTTGCAAGTGATCCCCTGAAATGTTTTTCGGTGGAAACAGATGGGTTTTTATCATCGGAAACAGAATTAGCCCTCGACGTCTGAACAACTTTTTTTGAAAAAATCCCTAAGCCGCGCGGTCACAATTTCTGCTAAAAATATGACGTTCTGCAATTCCCTCAAAAACGTTGGCAAACTGTTGCAAATGATCCCCTTAAATGTTTTTCGGTGGAAACAGATGGGTTTTTATCATCGGAAACAGAATTAGCCCTCGACGTCTGAACAACTTTTTTTGAAAAATTCCCTAAGCCTCGCGGTCACAATTTCTGCTAAAAATCTGACGTTCTGCAATTCACTCAAAAATGGTCCCAAACTGTTGCAAACGATCCCCTGAAAGGTTTTTCGGTGGAAACAGATGGGTTTTTATCATCGGAAACAGAATGAGCCCTCGACGTCTGAACAACTTTTTTAAAAAAAATCCCTAAGCCGCGCGGTCACAATTTCTGCTAAAAATCTGACGTACTGCAATTCACTCAAAAATGTTGGAAAACCGTTGCAAGTGATCCCCTGAAATGTTTTTCGGTGGAAACAGTTGGGTTTTTATCATCGGAAACAAAAGTAGCCCTCGACGTCTGAACAACTTTGTTTGAAAAATCCCTAAGCCGCGCGGTCACAATTTCTGCTAAAAATCTGACGTTCTGCCATTCCCTCAAAAATGTTGGCAAACTGTTGCAAGTGATCCCCTGAAATGTTTTTCGGTGGAAACAGATGGGTTTTTATCATCGGAAACAGAATTAGCCCTCGACGTCTGAACAACTTTTTTTGAAAAAATCCCTAAGCCGTGCGGTCACAATTTCTGCTAAAAATCTGACGTCCTGCAATTCACTCAAAAATGTTGGCAAAGTGTTGCAAGTGATCGCCTGAAATGTTTTTCGGTGGAAACAGATGGGTTTTTATCATCGGAAACAGAATTAGCCCTCGACGTCTGAACAACTTTTTTTGAAAAATTCCCTAAGCCGCGCGGTCATAATATCTGCTAAAAATCTGACGTTCTGCAATTCCCTCAAAAATGTTGGCAAACTGTTGCAAATGATCCCCTGAAATGTTTTTCGGTGGAAACAGATGGGTTTTTATCATCGGAAACAGAATGAGCCCTCGACGTCTGAACAACTTTTTTTGAAAAAAATCCCTAAGCCGCGCGGTCACAATTTCTTCTAAAAATCTGACGTTCTTCAATTCACTCCAAAATGTTGTCAAACTGTTGCAAGTGATCCCCTGAAATGTTTTTCGGTGGAAACAGATGGGTTTTTATCATCGGAAACAGAATTAGCCCTCGACGTCTGAACAACTTTTTTTGAAAAAATCCCTAAGCCGCGCAGTCACAATTTCTGCTAAAAATCTGACGTTCTGCAATTCACTCAAAAATGTTGGAAAACCGTTGCAAGTGATCCCCTGAAATGTTTTTCGGTGGAAACAGTTGGGTTTTTATCATCGGAAACAAAAGTAGCCCTCGACGTCTGAACAACTTTTTTTGAAAAATCCCTAAGCCGCGCGGTCACAATTTCTGCTAAAAATCTGACGTTCTGCAATTCCCTCAAAAATGTTGGCAAACTGTTGCAAGTGATCCCCTGAAATGTTTTTCGGTGGAAACAGATGGGTTTTTATCATCGGAAACAGAATTAGCCTTCGACGTCTGAACAACTTTTTTTGAAAAAATCCCTAAGCCGCGCGGTCACAATTTCTGCTAAAAATCTGACGTTCTGCAATTCACTCAAAAATGTTGTCAAAATGTTGCAAGTGATCCCCTGAAATGTTTTTCGGTGGAAACAGATGGGTTTTTATCATCGGAAACAGAATTAGCCCTCGACGTCTGAACAACTTTTTTTGAAAAAATCCCTAAGCCGCGCGGTCACAATTTCTGCTAAAAATCTGACGTTCTGCAATTCCCTCAAAAATGTTGGCAAACTGTTGCAAGTGATCCCCTGAAATTTTTTTCGGTGGAAACAGATGGGTTTTTATCATCGGAAACAGAATTAGCCCTCGACGTCTGAACAACTTTTTTTGAAAAAATCCCTAAGCCGCGTGGTCACAATTTCTGCTAAAAATCTGACGTTCTGCAATTCCCTCAAAAATGTTGGCAAACTGTTGCAAGTGATCCCCTGAAATGTTTTTCGGTGGAAACAGATGGGTTTTTATCATCGGAAACAGAATTAGCCCTCGACGTCTGAACAACTTTTTTTGAAAAAATCCCTAAGCCGCGTGGTCACAATTTCTGCTAAAAATCTGACGTTCTGCAATTCCCTCAAAAATGTTGGCAAACTGTTGCAAGTGATCCCCTGAAATGTTTTTCGGTGGAAACAGATGGGTTTTTATCATCGGAAACAGAATTAGCCCTCGACGTCTGAACACCTTTTTTTGAAAAAATCCCTAAGCCGCGCGGTCACAATTTCTGCTAAAAATCTGACGTTCTGCAATTCCCTTAAAAATGTTGGCAAAGTGTTGCAAGTGATCCCCTGAAGTGTTTTTCGGTGGAAACAGATGGGTTTTTATCATCGGAAACAGAATTAGCCCTCGACGTCTGAACAACTTTTTTTGAAAAAATCCCTAAGCCGCGCGGTCACAATTTCTGCTAAAAATCTGACGTTCTGCAATTCCCTCAAAAACGTTGGCAAACTGTTGCAAATGATCCCCTGAAATGTTTTTCGGTGGAAACAGATGGGTTTTTATCATCGGAAACAGAATTAGCCTTCGACGTCTGAACAACTTTTTATGAAAAATTCCCTAAGCTCGCGGTCACAATTTCTGCTAAAAATCTGACGTTCTGCAATTCATTCAAAAATGGTCCCAAACTGTTGCAAACGATCCCCTGAAAGGTTTTTCGGTGGAAACAGATGGGTTTTTATCATCGGAAACAGAATTAGCCCTCGACGTCTGAACAACTTTTTTTGAAAAAATCCCTAAGCCGCGCGGTCACAATTTCTGCTAAAAATCTGACGTTCTGCAATTCCCTCAAAAACGTTGGCAAACTGTTGCAAATGATCCCCTGAAATGTTTTTCGGTGGAAACAGATGGGTTTTTATCATCGGAAACAGAATTAGCCTTCGACGTCTGAACAACTTTTTATGAAAAATTCCCTAAGCTCGCAGTCACAATTTCTGCTAAAAATCTGACGTTCTGCAATTCATTCAAAAATGGTCCCAAACTGTTGCAAACGATCCCCTGAAAGGTTTTTCGGTGGAAACAGATGGGTTTTTATCATCGGAAACAGAATGAGCCCTCGACGTCTGAACAACTTTTTTTGAAAAAATCCCTAAGCCGCGCGGTCAAAATTTCTGCTAAAAATCTGACGTTCTGCAATTCACTCAAAAATGGTGCCAAACTGCTGCAAACGATCCCCTGAAAGGTTTTTCGGTGGAAACAGATGGGTTTTTATCATCGGAAACAGAATGAGCCCTCGACGTCTGAACAACTTTTTTTGAAAATATCCCTAAGCCGCGCGGTCACAATTTCTGCTAAAAATCTGACGTTCTTCAATTCACTCCAAAATGTTGTCAAACTGTTGCAAGTGATCCCCTGAAATGTTTTTCGGTGGAAACAGATGGGTTTTTATCATCGGAAACAGAATTAGCCCTCGACGTCTGAACAATTTTTATTGAAAAAATCCCTAAGCCGCGCGGTCACAATTTCTGCTAAAAATCTGACGTTCTGCAATTCACTCAAAAATGTTGGAAAACCGTTGCAAGTGATCCCCTGAAATGTTTTTCGGTGGAAACAGTTGGGTTTTTATCATCGGAAACAAAAGTAGCCCTCGACGTCTGAACAACTTTTTTTGAAAAATCCCTAAGCCGCGCGGTCACAATTTCTGCTAAAAATCTGACGTTCTGCAATTCCCTCAAAAATGTTGGCAAACTGTTGCAAGTGATCCCCTGAAATGTTTTTCGGTGGAAACAGATGGGTTTTTATCATCGGAAACAGAATTAGCCTTCGACGTCTGACCAACTTTTTTTGAAAAAATCCCTAAGCCGCGCGGTCACAATTTCTGCTAAAAATCTGACGTTATGCAATTCACTCAAAAATGTTGTCAAAATGTTGCAAGTGATCCCCTGAAATGTTTTTCGGTGGAAACAGATGGGGTTTTATCATCGGAAACAGAATTAGCCCTCGACGTCTGAACAACTTTTTTTGAAAAAATCCCTAAGCCGCGCGGTCACAATTTCTGCTCAAAATCTGACGTTCTGCAATTCCCTCAAAAATGTTGGCAAACTGTTGCAAGTGATCCCCTGAAATGTTTTTCGGTGGAAACAGATGGGTTTTTATCATCGGAAACAGAATTAGCCCTCGACGTCTGAACAACTTTTTTTGAAAAAATCCCTAAGCCGCGTGGTCACAATTTCTGCTAAAAATCTGACGTTCTGCAATTCCCTCAAAAATGTTGGCAAACTGTTGCAAGTGATCCCCTGAAATGTTTTTCGGTGGAAACAGATGGGTTTTTATCATCGGAAACAGAATTAGCCCTCGACGTCTGAACAACTTTTTTTGAAAAAATCCCTAAGCCGCGCGGTCACAATTTCTGCTAAAAATCTGACGTTCTGCAATTCCCTTAAAAATGTTGGCAAACTGTTGCAAGTGATCCCCTGAAGTGTTTTTCGGTGGAAACAGATGGGTTTTTATCATCGGAAACAGAATTAGCCCTCGACGTCTGAACAACTTTTTTTGAAAAAATCCCTAAGCCGCGCGGTCACAATTTCTGCTAAAAATCTGACATTCTGCAATTCACTCAAAAATGTTGGCAAAGTGTTGCAAACGATCCCCTGAAAGGTTTTTCGGTGGAAACAGATGGGTTTTTATCATCGGAAACAGAATTAGCCCTCGACGTCTGAACAACTTTTTTTGAAAAAATCCCTAAGCCGCGCGGTCACAATTTCTGCTAAAAATCTGACGTTCTGCAATTCCCTCAAAAACGTTGGCAAACTGTTGCAAATGATCCCCTGAAATGTTTTTCGGTGGAAACAGATGGGTTTTTATCATCGGAAACAGAATTAGCCTTCGACGTCTGAACAACTTTTTATGAAAAATTCCCTAAGCTCGCGGTCACAATTTCTGCTAAAAATCTGACGTTCTGCAATTCATTCAAAAATGGTCCCAAACTGTTGCAAACGATCCCCTGAAAGGTTTTCCGGTGGAAACAGATGGGTTTTTATCATCGGAAACAGAATTAGCCCTCGACGTCTGAACAACTTTTTTTGAAAAAAATCCCTAAGCCGCGCGGTCACAATTTCTGCTAAAAATCTGACGTTCTGCAATTCACTCAAAAATGGTCCCAAACTGTTGCAAACGATCCCCTGAAAGGTTTTTCGGTGGAAACAGATGGGTTTTTATCATCGGAAACAGAATGAGCCCTCGACGTCTGAACAACTTTTTTAAAAAAAATCCCTAAGCCGCGCGGTCACAATTTCTGCTAAAAATCTGACGAACTGCAATTCACTCAAAAATGTTGGAAAACCATTGCAAGTGATCCCCTGAAATGTTTTTCGGTGGAAACAGTTGGGTTTTTATCATCGGAAACAAAAGTAGCCCTCGACGTCTGAACAACTTTTTTTGAAAAATCCCTAAGCCGCGCGGTCACAATTTCTGCTAAAAATCTGACGTTCTGCCATTCCCTCAAAAATGTTGGCAAACTGTTGCAAGTGATCCCCTGAAATGTTTTTCGTTCGAAACAGATGGGTTTTTATCATCGGAAACAGAATTAGCCCTCGACGTCTGAACAACTTTTTTTGAAAAAATCCCTAAGCCATGCGGTCACAATTTCTGCTAAAAATCTGACGTCCTGCAATTCACTCAAAAATGTTGGCAAAGTGTTGCAAGTGATCGCCTGAAATGTTTTTCGGTGGAAACAGATGGGTTTTTATCATCGGAAACAGAATTAGCCCTCGACGTCTGAGCAACTTTTTTTGAAAAATTCCCCAAGCCGCGCGGTCACAATTTCTGCTAAAAATCTGACGTTCTGCAATTCCCTCAAAAATGTTGGCAAACTGTTGCAAATGATCCCCTGAAATGTTTTTCGGTGGAAACAGATGGGTTTTTATCATCGGAAACAGAATTAGCCCTCGACGTCTGAACAACTTTTTTTGAAAAAATCCCTAAGCCGCGCGGTCACAATTTCTGCTAAAAATCTGACCTTTTGCAATTCATTCAAAAATGGTCCCAAACTGTTGCAAACGATCCCCTGAAAGGTTTTTCGGTGGAAACAGATGGGTTTTTATCATCGGAAACAGAATTAGCCCTCGACGTCTGAACAACTTTTTTTGAAAAAAATCCCTAAGCCGCGCGGTCACAATTTCTGCTAAAAATCTGACGTTCTGCGATTCACTCAAAAATGGTGCCAAACTGCTGCAAACGATCCCCTGAAATGTTTTTCGGTGGAAACAGATGGGTTTTTATCATCGGAAATAGAATTAGCCCTCGACTTCTGAACAACTTTTTTTGAAAAAATCCCTAAGCCGCGCGGTCACAATTTCTGCTAAAAATCTGACGCTCTGCAATTCATTCAAAAATGGTCCCAAACTGTTGCAAACGATCCCCTGAAAGGTTTTTCGGTGGAAACAGATGGGTTTTTATCATCGGAAACAGAATTAGCCCTCGACGTCTGAACAACTTTTTTTGAAAAAAATCCCTAAGCCGCGTGGTCACAATTTCTGCTAAAAATCTAACGTTCTTCAATTCACTCAAAAATGGTCCCAAACTGTTACAAACGATCCCCTGAAAGGTTTTTCGGTGGAAACAGATGGGTTTTTTTCATCGGAAACAGAATGAGCCCTCGACGTCTGAACAACTTTTTTTTAAAAAATCCCTAAGCCGCGCGGTCACAATTTCTGCTAAAAATCTGACGTTCTGCAATTCACTCAAAAATGTTGTCAAAATGTTGCAAGTGATCCCCTGAAATGTTTTTCGGTGGAAACAGATGGGTTTTTATCATCGGAAACAGAATTAGCCCTCGACGTCTGAACAACTTTTTTTGAAAAAATCCCTAAGCCGCGCGGTCAATATTTCTGCTAAAAATCTGACGTTCTGCAATTCCCTCAAAAATGTTGGCAAACTGTTGCAAGTGATCCCCTGAAATGTTTTTCGGTGGAAACAGATGGGTTTTTATCATCGGAAACAGAATTAGCCCTCGACGTCTGAACAACTTTTTTTGAAAAATTCCCTAAGCCGCGCGGTCACAATTTCTGCTAAAAATCTGACGTTCTGCAATTCCCTCAAAAATGTTGGCAAACTGTTGCAAGTGATCCCCTGAAGTGTTTTTCGGTGGAAACAGAGGCGTTTTCATCATCGGAAACAGAATTAGCCCTCGACGTCTGAACAACTTTTTTTGAAAAAATCCCTAAGCCGCGCGGTCACAAGTTCTGCTAAAAATCTGACATTCTGCAATTCACTCAAAAATGTTGGCAAAGTGTTGCAAGTGATCCCCTGAAATGTTTTTCGGTGGAAACAGATGGGTTTTTATCATCGGAAACAGAATTAGCCCTCGACTTCTGAACAACTTTTTTTGAAAAAATCCCTAAGCCGCGCGGTCACAATTTCTGCTAAAAATCTGACGCTCTGCAATTCATTCAAAAATGGTCCCAAACTGTTGCAAACGATCCCCTGAAAGGTTTTTCGGTGGAAACAGATGGGTTTTTATCATCGGAAACAGAATTAGCCCTCGACGTCTGAACAACTTTTTTTGAAAAAAATCCCTAAGCCGCGCGGTCACAATTTCTGCTAAAAATCTGACGTTCTGCAATTCACTCAAAAATGGTCCCAAACTGTTACAAACGATCCCCTGAAAGGTTTTTCGGTGGAAACAGATGGGTTTTTTTCATCGGAAACAGAATGAGCCCTCGACGTCTGAACAACTTTTTTTAAAAAAATCCCTAAGCCGCGCGGTCACAATTTCTGCTAAAAATCTGACGTTCTGCAATTCACTCAAAAATGTTGGAAAACCGTTGCAAGTGATCCCCTGAAATGTTTTTCGGTGGAAACAGTTGGGTTTTTATCATCGGAAACAAAAGTAGCCCTCGACGTCTGAACAACTTTTTTTGAAAAATCCCTAAGCCGCGCGGTCACAATTTCTGCTAAAAATCTGACGTTCTGCCATTCCCTCAAAAATGTTGGCAAACTGTTGCAAGTGATCCCCCGAAATGTTTTTCGGTTGAAACAGATGGGTTTTTATCATCGGAAACAGAATTAGCCCTCGACGTCTGAACAACTTTTTTTGAAAAAATCCCTAAGCCGTGCGGTCACAATTTCTGCTAAAAATCTGACGTTCTGCAATTCCCTCAAAAATGTTGGCAAACTGTTGCAAGTGATCCCCTGAAGTGTTTTTCGGTGGAAACAGATGGGTTTTTATCATCGGAAACAGAATTAGCCCTCGACGTCTGAACAACTTTTTTTGAAAAAATCCCTAAGCCGCGCGGTCACAATTTCTGCTAAAAATCTGACATTCTGCAATTCACTCAAAAATGTTGGCAAAGTGTTGCAAGTGATCCCCTGAAATGTTTTTCGGTGGAAACAGATGGGTTTTTATCATCGGAAACAGAATTAGCCCTCGACGTCTGAACAACTTTTTTTGAAAAAATCCCTAAGCCGCGCGGTCACAATTTCTGCTAAAAATCTGACGTTCTGCAATTCCCTTAAAAATGTTGGCAAAGTGTTGCAAATGATCCCCTGAAGTGTTTTTCGGTGGAAACAGATGGGTTTTTATCATCGGAAACAGAATTAGCCCTCGACGTCTGAACAACTTTTTTTGAAAAAATCCCTAAGCCGCGCGGTCACAATTTCTGCTAAAAATCTGACATTCTGCAATTCACTCAAAAATGTTGGCAAAGTGTTGCAAACGATCCCCTGAAAGGTTTTTCGGTGGAAACAGATAGGTTTTTATCATCGGAAACAGAATTAGCCCTCGACGTCTGAACAACTTTTTTTGAAAAAATCCCTAAGCCGCGCGGTCACAATTTCTGCTAAAAATCTGACGTTCTGCAATTCCCTCAAAAACGTTGGCAAACTGTTGCAAATGATCCCCTGAAATGTTTTTCGGTGGAAACAGATGGGTTTTTATCATCGGAAACAGAATTAGCCTTCGACGTCTGAACAACTTTTTATGAAAAATTCCCTAAGCTCGCGGTCACAATTTCTGCTAAAAATCTGACGTTCTGCAATTCATTCAAAAATGGTCCCAAACTGTTGCAAACGATCCCCTGAAAGGTTTTCCGGTGGAAACAGATGGGTTTTTATCATCGGAAACAGAATTAGCCCTCGACGTCTGAACAACTTTTTTTGAAAAAAATCCCTAAGCCGCGCGGTCACAATTTCTGCTAAAAATCTGACGTTCTGCAATTCACTCAAAAATGGTCCCAAACTGTTGCAAACGATCCCCTGAAAGGTTTTTCGGTGGAAACAGATGGGTTTTTATCATCGGAAACAGAATGAGCCCTCGACGTCTGAACAACTTTTTTTAAAAAAATCCCTAAGCCGCGCGGTCACAATTTCTGCTAAAAATCTGACGTACTGCAATTCACTCAAAAATGTTGGAAAACCATTGCAAGTGATCCCCTGAAATGTTTTTCGGTGGAAACAGTTGGGTTTTTATCATCGGAAACAAAAGTAGCCCCCGACGTCTGAACAACTTTTTTTGAAAAATCCCTAAGCCGCGCGGTCACAATTTCTGCTAAAAATCTGACGTTCTGCCATTCCCTCAAAAATGTTGGCAAACTGTTGCAAGTGATCCCCTGAAATGTTTTTCGGTCGAAACAGATGGGTTTTTATCATCGGAAACAGAATTAGCCCTCGACGTCTGAACAACTTTTTTTGAAAAAATCCCTAAGCCATGCGGTCACAATTTCTGCTAAAAATCTGACGTCCTGCAATTCACTCAAAAATGTTGGCAAAGTGTTGCAAGTGATCGCCTGAAATGTTTTTCGGTGGAAACAGATGGGTTTTTATCATCGGAAACAGAATTAGCCCTCGACGTCTGAACAACTTTTTTTGTAAAATTCCCTAAGCCGCGCGGTCACAATTTCTGCTAAAAATCTGACGTTCTGCAATTCCCTCAAAAATGTTGGCAAACTGTTGCAAATGATCCCCTGAAATGTTTTTCGGTGGAAACAGATGGGTTTTTATCATCGGAAACAGAATTAGCCCTCGACGTCTGAACAACTTTTTTTGAAAAAATCCCTAAGCCGCGCGGTCACAATTTCTGCTAAAAATCTGACCTTTTGCAATTCATTCAAAAATGGTCCCAAACTGTTGCAAACGATCCCCTGAAAGGTTTTTCGGTGGAAACAGATGGGTTTTTATCATCGGAAACAGAATTAGCCCTCGACGTCTGAACAACTTTTTTTGAAAAAAATCCCTAAGCCGCGCGGTCACAATTTCTGCTAAAAATCTGACGTTCTGCGATTCACTCAAAAATGGTGCCAAACTGCTGCAAACGATCCCCTGAAAGGTTTTTCGGTGGAAACAGATGGGTTTCTATCATCAGAAACAGAATGAGCCCTCGACGTCTGAACAACTTTTTTTGAAAATATCCCTAAGCCGCGCGGTCACAATTTCTGCTAAAAATCTGACGTTCTGCAATTCACTCCAAAATGTTGTCAAACTGTTGCAAGTGATCCCCTGAAATGTTTTTCGGTGGAAACAGATGGGTTTTTATCATCGGAAACAGAATTAGCCCTCGACGTCTGAACAACCTTTTGAAAAAATCCCTAAGCTGCGCGGTCACAATTTCTGCTAAAAATCTGACGTTCTGCAATTCACTCAAAAATGTTGGAAAACCGTTGCAAGTGATCCCCTGAAATGTTTTTCGGTGGAAACAGTTGGGTTTTTATCATCGGAAACAAAAGTAGCCCTCGACGTCTGAACAACTTTTTTTGAAAAATCCCTAAGCCGCGCGGTCACAATTTCTGCTAAAAATCTGACGTTCTGCAATTCCCTCAAAAATGTTGGCAAACTGTTGCAAGTGATCCCCTGAAATGTTTTTCGGTGGAAACAGATGGGTTTTTATCATCGGAAACAGAATTAGCCCTCGACGTGTACACAACTTTTTTTGAAAAAATCCCTAAGCCGCGCGGTCACAATTTCTGCTAAAAATCTGACGTTCTGCAATTCCCTCAAAAATGTTGGCAAACTGTTGCAAGTGATCCCCTGAAGTGTTTTTCGGTGGAAACAGATGGGTTTTTATCATCGGAAACAGAATTAGCCCTCGACGTCTGAACAACTTTTTTTGAAAAAATCCCTAAGCCGCGCGGTCACAATTTCTGCTAAAAATCTGACATTCTGCAATTCACTCAAAAATGTTGGCAAAGTGTTGCAAGTGATCCCCTGAAATGTTTTTCGGTGGAAACAGATGGGTTTTTATCATCGGAAACAGAATTAGCCCTCGACTTCTGAACAACTTTTTTTGAAAAAATCCCTAAGCCGCGCGGTCACAATTTCTGCTAAAAATCTGACGCTCTGCAATTCATTCAAAAATGGTCCCAAACTGTTGCAAACGATCCCCTGAAAGGTTTTTCGGTGGAAACAGATGGGTTTTTATCATCGGAAACAGAATTAGCCCTCGACGTCTGAACAACTTTTTTTGAAAAAAATCCCTAAGCCGCGCGGTCACAATTTCTGCTAAAAATCTGACGTTCTGCAATTCACTCAAAAATGGTCCCAAACTGTTGCAAACGATCCCCTGAAAGGTTTTTCGGTGGAAACAGATGGGTTTTTTTCATCGGAAACAGAATGAGCCCTCGACGTCTGAACAACTTTTTTTAAAAAAATCCCTAAGCCGCGCGGTCACAATTTCTGCTAAAAATCTGACGTTCTGCAATTCACTCAAAAATGTTGGAAAACCATTGCAAGTGATCCCCTGAAATGTTTTTCGGTGGAAACAGTTGGGTTTTTATCATCGGAAACAGAATTAGCCCTCGACGTCTGAACAACTTTTTTTGAAAAATTCCCTAAGCCGTGCGGTCACAATTTCTGCTAAAAATCTGATGTCCTGCAATTCACTCAAAAATGTTGGCAAAGTGTTGCAAGTGATCGCCTGAAATGTTTTTCGGTGGAAACAGATGGGTTTTTATCATCGGAAACAGAATTAGCCCTCGACGTCTGAACAACTTTTTTTGAAAAATTCCCTAAGCCGCGCGGTCACAATTTCTGCTAAAAATCTGACGTTCTGCAATTCCCTCAAAAATGTTGGCAAACTGTTGCAAATGATCCCCTGAAATGTTTTTCGGTGGAAACAGATGGGTTTTTATCATCGGAAACAGAATTAGCCCTCGACGTCTGAACAACTTTTTTTGAAAAAATCCCTAAGCCGCGCGGTCACAATTTCTGCTAAAAATCTGACGTTCTGCAATTCCCTCAAAAATGTTGGCAAACTGTTGCAAGTGATCCCCTGAAGTGTTTTTCGGTGGAAACAGATGGGTTTTTATCATCGGAAACAGAATTAGCCCTCGACGTCTGAACAACTTTTTTTGAAAAAATCCCTAAGCCGCGCGGTCACAATTTCTGCTAAAAATCTGACGTTCTGCAATTCCCTCAAAAACGTTGGCAAACTGTTGCAAATGATCCCCTGAAATGTTTTTCGGTGGAAACAGTTGGGTTTTTATCATCGGAAACAAAAGTAGCACTCGACGTCTGAACAACTTTTTTTGAAAAAATCCCTAAGCCGCGCGGTCACAATTTCTGCTAAAAATCTGACGTTCTGCAATTCATTCAAAAATGGTCCCAAACTGTTGCAAACGATCCCCTGAAAGGTTTTTCGGTGGAAACAGATGGGTTTTTATCATCGGAAACAGAATTAGCCCTCGACGTCTGAACAACTTTTTTTGAAAAAAATCCCTAAGCCGCGCGGTCACAATTTCTGCTAAAAATCTGACGTTCTGCAATTCACTCAAAAATGTTGGAAAACCGTTGCAAGTGATCCCCTGAAATGTTTTTCGGTGGAAACAGTTGGGTTTTTATCATCGGAAACAAAAGTAGCCCTCGACGTCTGAGCAACATTTTTGAAAAATCCCTAAGCCGCGCGGTCACAATTTCTGCTAAAAATCTGACGTTCTGCCATTCCCTCAAAAATGTTGGCAAACTGTTGCAAGTGATCCCCCGAAATGTTTTTCGGTGGAAACAGATGGGTTTTTATCATCGGAAACAGAATTAGCCCTCGACGTCTGAACAACTTTTTTTGAAAAAATCCCTAAGCCGTGCGGTCACAATTTCTGCTAAAAATCTGATGTCCTGCAATTCACTCAAAAATGTTGTCAAAATGTTGCAAGTGATCGCCTGAAATGTTTTTCGGTGGAAACAGATGGGTTTTTATCATCGGAAACAGAATTAGCCCTCGACGTCTGAACAACTTTTTTTGAAAAATTCCCTAAGCCGCGCGGTCACAATTTCTGCTAAAAATCTGACGTTCTGCAATTCCCTCAAAAATGTTGGCAAACTGTTGCAAATGATCCCCTGAAATGTTTTTCGGTGGAAACAGATGGGTTTTTATCATCGGAAACAAAAGTAGCCCTCGACGTCTGAACAACTTTTTTTGAAAAATCCCTAAGCCGCGCGGTCACAATTTCTGCTAAAAATCTGACGTTCTGCAATTCCCTCAAAAATTTTGGCAAACTGTTGCAAGTGATCCCCTGAAATGTTTTTCGGTGGAAACAGATGGGTTTTTATCATCGGAAACAGAATTAGCCCTCGACGTCTGAACAACTTTTTTTGAAAAAATCCCTAAGCCGCGCGGTCACAATTTCTGCTAAAAATCTGACGTTCTGCAATTCCCTCAAAAATGTTGTCAAAATGTTGCAAGTGATCCCCTGAAATGTTTTACGGTGGAAACAGATGGGTTTTTATCATCGGAAACAGAATTAGCCCTCGACGTGTGAACAACTTTTTTTGAAAAAATCCCTAAGCCGCGTGGTCACAATTTCTGCTAAAAATCTGACGTTCTGCAATTCCCTCAAAAATGTTGGCAAACTGTTGCAAGTGATCCCCTGAAATGTTTTTCGGTGGAAACAGATGGGTTTTTATCATCGGAAACAGAATTAGCCCTCGACGTCTGAACAACTTTTTTTGAAAAAATCCCTAAGCCGCGCGGTCACAATTTCTGCTAAAAATCTGACGTTCTGCAATTCCCTCAAAAATGTTGGCAAACTGTTGCAAGTGATCCCCTGAAGTGTTTTTCGCTGGAAACAGATGGGTTTTTATCATCGGAAACAGAATTAGCCCTCGACGTCTGAACAACTTTTTTTTGAAAAAATCCCTAAGCCGCGCAGTCACAATTTCTGCTAAAAATCTGACATTCTGCAATTCACTCAAAAATGTTGGCAAAGTGTTGCAAGTGATCCCCTGAAATGTTTTTCGGTGGAAACAGATGGGTTTTTATCATCGGAAACAGAATTAGCCCTCGACGTCTGAACAACTTTTTGTGAAAAAATCCCTAAGCCGCGCGGTCACAATTTCTGCTAAAAATCTGACGTTCTGCAATTCCCTCAAAAACGTTGGCAAACTGTTGCAAATGATCCCCTGAAATGTTTTTCGGTGGAAACAGATGGGTTTTTATCATCGGAAACAGAATTAGCCTTCGACGTCTGAACAACTTTTTTTGAAAAAATCCCTTAGCCGCGCGGTCACAATTTCTGCTAAAAATCTGACGTTCTGCAATTCACTCAAAAATGTTGTCAAAATGTTGTAAGTGATCCCCTGAAATGTTTTTCGGTGGAAACAGATGGGTTTTTATCATCGGAAACAGAATTAGCCCTCGACGTCTGAACAACTTTTTTTTGAAAAAATCCCTAAGCCGCGCAGTCACAATTTCTGCTAAAAATCTGACGTTCTGCAATTCACTCAAAAATGTTGGCAAAGTGTTGCAAGTGATCCCCTGAAATGTTTTTCGGTGGAAACAGATGGGTTTTTATCATCGGAAACAGAATTAGCCCTCGACGTCTGAACAACTTTTTTTGAAAAAATCCCTAAGCCGCGCGGTCACAATTTCTGCTAAAAATCTGACGTTCTGCAATTCCCTCAAAAACGGTCCCAAACCGTTGCAAACGATCCCCTGAAAGGTTTTTCGGTGGAAACAGATGGGTTTTTATCATCGGAAACAGAATGAGTCCTCGACGTCTGAACAACTTTTTTTGAAAAAAATCCCTAAGCCGCGCGGTCACAATTTCTGCTAAAAATCTGACGTTCTGCAATTCACTCAAAAATGTTGTCAAACTGTTGCAAACGATCCCCTGAAAGGTTTTTCGGTGGAAACAGATGGGTTTTTATCATCGGAAACAGAATGAGTCCTCGACGTCTGAACAACTTTTTTTAAAAAAATCCCTAAGCCGCGCGGTCACAATTTCTGCTAAAAATCTGACGTTCTGCAATTCACT